>NW_020450694.1:228919-241903 GCF_003343035.1 Apteryx rowi
TTTTTTTTTTTTTTTTTAAAAAAAGGGAATCTACTATAATTGTCCTAGTCATATGGAAAGTTCTGCTAGAAATCAAATACCAAGTCAGGAACCTCTGAAACTCACCACTTTCATATTGAGACCTAATTTTCACTTGCATGCTTTCAGTCAGATTTTAGCAGCACCATTGGCTTTAGAAACTGCTGCTGCTCCATACCTGAACAGTAGCAGATGGTCTTTGTTTCTTAATGAATCCTCATTTTTTTCCTGTGCAGTAGAGTCAAGAGATTTGCTTCCAGGAAGATTTTTCCCAACACCTGCTCTTCATAGAGGCAGTGGTAGCATCAGCTAACCTTTTTCATCCAAAGTTTTGCAKGAAGGCTTCTCAGGGATATCCGATTGCTGAGGTCCTACACTCCCCTTCCCCAAAGCTGTTTAAAAGTACAAAATTTTAACRGAGAGAAAGATGACGAATTCAGAGCCAAGCTAAAAAAGGCAAGTTTGGGGGGGCTTGTGCTTGCTTGTTTTTCCAAAGGCATTAAACACCTACTAAACAAAGAACAGTTGTAGGATTTGGATACAAAAGAATCCAGCCTTGGTTGTGTGTGATACCCACCTACTTCAGCTTTCCCCAGCTACAGGCCACAGGCAGCGGCTGAGATAACAAGGGTGGGGAGAACAGGATCAGGCAACATTGCTGTGCATCAGCATCAAATCACTCTGTTGTTGGAGCAGGATAGGAAGAAAAAACAAAACAGCTGAGTGGTTCAATCCAGGTTCTGCAGTGCTCTGAGTAACCCTTTCTCCACCACTTACTGTCAGGCTTCGTGCCAGAGATGCCGAGTACATAAATAACACTTCGTCATCTGTAGAAAGCCTGGGTGCCTTGCATCGGAGTGAAGTGCTGCCTGAACACCAGCTGCTCCTCCCTGACTTTTTCATATTTCTTGTAACATGCCTCAATTCATTCGTTCCCTCCTGCTGCTGCAGGAGTTGAGTGGTAAGTGATAGGGAAGGTAAGAGGAAAAGCATGAGACTACCAAAGGAGAGGAACATGATTATCATTTAAAAGACACCAACAGCACTGTTTTGCTATAGGAGAAGCTGGCCCACGCGCCTGTAATGCATCCAGCAGGATCTCTGGTTTGGTGATGCTGTTTCAGACCCTCAAGGTTGACTCACTGCTAGTTGTATTTAGTGCTGTGCCCAGTCTTCATGTAGGCAGTGCTCAACCCCCCAGTACAAGGTCCTAGTTCACCATTTCTCAGGACCATGAGAAGAAATCATGAGCTTACAGGGGTCTGCGTGACTCTGCTGTACGTTGATGTTAGCTGCTGCTACCCTCTGCTAAAAACAAAGCAAGTGTCCTGATAAACAGCCATACAATCTGCAATATTGGCCAGCGATGCGTGCCAGATTTAGGCAAGTCAGATTAGGAGCATCTGTTCTTCCTGTTTCTTCTGTTTTTTCATTTTCTGAAGTACTACATTAGTTAAACATGGAAATTTCAGATCCGACACTGAAGTCGCAGCCTTGTCCCGTGAGTAGAACATGGAATTCACTACCACATCCAACCGTTGAGCCCTAATTTATAGCATGATAAAAAACCCAGCTCCTTCCCCATTTGAGAGTTGCAATACCTAATGGGGAACGCACTGGAAGTGGTACAAACCCCCAGCAGGACGCACTGTACTTCTCTTAGCAAAACATTCGCTTGACACCCTTGCAGGAGCAGGTTACGGGCCTACGCTGGTTCCTCTTGGCACCTATGGCCCTGCTCAGCAAGGCAGGGCCTAGAGGTTCAGTARCGCCCTTGAAGTAACTGCCTTGTACTGCCCAATGACACTGATGATTTTTCCCAGTGTACCCAGAAATCACTTGCAAGGATCTCTATTGCAAATATTGTTACGCTTGTGCTGAAGCTGTAAAACCAACAGTGCTCTGAGCTGCAAAGGAAGACGTGAAGAGCCGGTGCTATCAAACAAGAGGCAGGACAAATGATTTCTACCTTGACACATGTAGGCTCTACAACAAGTTTTAATACTCTGGAATTACACAGTCACCCACAGAGCTGCTTACAGGTACCTTGGGGAAAAGCTTTAAAACAAAGAGTTACTGTAAATCCTTCTTTTTTGTGCTAACTTGACACTCCCTCTCTCCCCTAATATTTTTGTCTTCTGTTTCCTTAGAAGAGGGATTTACACATAACACAAGAGTTACTCAGGAATCCAGATAAATGCTAGAGAAGAAGTCATGCACCTGCGATTATTCTTCAGTGGGGGTTTTCACCATATCCGYAAAGGAAAAATGTCTGTACCCAACCAGTAAGGACTCCTTTCCGCCTCTGACAAGATACACACCTTCCCTTGCACCTCACAGGTACCAGCGGTAAGAACTCCCATCTTGTTTTTAGTGCCCAAATCAAACACCTGGAGACTTGATCTGGTGGAAACAGGCAGCTCAGTAAAGAAGCTTCCTTCCAATATGCATAGAAGAGTGCAAAAGAGTCCAGTGTTCAGGTCTGATTTCCCATTCCCCCCCCCCGCAAATCCTCTGCCCCACATTACAGCCCCCAAATTCTCCAGAGCTGTGCCTGCACCTTGAGGCAGAAGGGGACAAGCATTATCCCAAATTATGGAGAAACAGCAAAACCCAGGAGATCCTGCCAAGTTCTTCCGAGTTTCATAGGCACAGGACAACAGAGCCAAGCRTTCACCAGGCACCGTACACCATATTCCTCAAAGGTTTAGAAACATGAACACGTGATCAGAAAGGCGTCGTGACGCATGCCGCCRCCACCTCTTGGTTGTGATGCTTACAGAGCTGCTGTTTATAAGTTCAGCCAAGTGAGCATGAGCGGGATCCCGAGGATGGAAGCATTTGGAACGTGTGTCCAGGCAAAGCTCTGGGCTGTGCCGGGGCTGCAGAGCTCAAACAAGCTGCCTGGAAATTTGATCTTTCGAGACTCCCTTTTCAGCATCTCCCAGACGGCCGCTGCTTCCTTCTGGCACTCCCAGAGCGCTGCCAGGGCGCACGCGTGAAATTCATCCCAGTACCTGCAGCCGGGAGACACATCGCACCCCTTAGCCCATTCGCGGTAACACGACACGAAGGCACTGGGGGAGCCTTCCCGGCCCCTTCCAGCTGCGCCAACCTTGGCATTTTGTGCCAAGTGTCTGGCCATGGGTACAAGGTGGCAGACGAGAGTGTGGCCTTTGGCCAAGTTTTCTCCTTCCCTGCTCTCCTGTCACTCATCCCCTCAGTGGTCTCTTAGAGCATCTTGGTTAAAACTCCAAACCTTAAAATACACTGAAATGATTTGACAGGTTTTTTTTATTATTATTATTTTCAGGGAGTCAAAAAAATCTATTATTTTTCATCAAGAAATGTATCCCTTCAGTACTCAGGCCTCCGAGTATCTAGAACAGGCTGGGAACAACAGCTCAGCACGCTTCATCGATACGCTTTCTGCGAGCGGAGTCAAGGGCAAAGCACAAGCGCAAAGCAAGGAGAAGGACAACGGTGCCTGCAAACTCCCGCAGTTTTATAACCAAGATGTCTGGAGAGGCTGGGGGAGTTTTTCCGCATGTTCTCATGAGCCAAATCTCCATTTGTCTGCTGGGTGTTATCCCGCCTGAGTAGAAGCGGTGAAATAGAAACAGGCTCTTAGGGAGCATGTGAAACAATGACAAAATAAAGCAAAGATACCACTGGGGTCCTCCAGAAACAAGCAGGGAAGGTGGTAACTGAGGACAGCCTTGTCTGTGTCCCCTGCAACCAGCAAGCTGATTCCCCCCCCCCCCAGAACCAGAAAGGTAAAAATCCCTGCAGACACAAGGCTGAAAGCTGCAGGCTCTGAGAAGACCTTCCTACAAAGGGCACATTAGATGCTGCCCACCTTGTCTGTCACCCTCAGGCCAGGGCCATGTGGGACTGACCCCATGCCAAAAAAGGAGAAAAAAGGTTTTATGCAGATAGGTTGTGCTTTTAGCCATGTATCCAGACCCGTCACAGTTTTATCCCTTCCCTGAACTTTCTTACCTTTGATAAACCAGCGAGTTGACTTGGAAGCTGGTTTTGAGCAGTTTCAAGCATGTTCCCTGGTCAGAGGTCCTTGCTGAGGACCTAGGTGCCAGGATGAGCAAGGGCAGCTGCAGAGGGCTGGCAGCGTGGCCGCCCCTGCAGCGCGGCCCTGGCACAGCTCCGGTCCCCAGGATGCCCAGGCCACCACGTTGCTGAGGGACAGGGAGACTCCAGCGGCCCAGGAACGGACCAGGTGGAACTATGTCCACCACCACCCTGCTCCTGTCCACCCGCYAGTCCTGTCTGAGCCAGCCACATCCGCTGCAGAGCAGTGCTTTCTCCCTCACCCTGCGGGCACACGAGAGCTGTGCTCAYGTCATTGCCGTGCAGAGCGGCAGCAAGCGACGGCCCTGAGAAGAGGCACCTCTGCCTTATTCGTTTGCCTGCAAAACATCTCAAGATCCTGCAGCATCAGACTCAGTATCAGGCTACGCCAAAGGCTGCAGCAGTTACTGCACTGGAGTGGGGAGGCAGCATGCACACGCCAGCACGTCCGTCTGTCCCCACAGGGCTGAATTCACAGGTAAGGTCTCTCATACTCTGTAGGTAAAAACCCACAAAATAAAACAGCGAGAGTGTAAGTGTCCTGGAGAGCAAAGGCCGCGGCCCGTTCTCTCTGGAGCGGCAGGCCAGGTAGCTCCCGGATCGAGTTTGTTGGCGAAGGAAGTCGTGACCAGTGTGAATCTTTAGCATCTGCAGTCAAAACTTCAGTGCCGCTTTGCYGGCAGGGTTAGCACAGTTTGAAGTTGTGGTTTCTCTCCAAAATGGTTATTTCACCTAAGGGATAGGTAAGGCCCTCAGCCGAGCTTGCTGCTCTCCTTCCCCCATGACTTCTTTCAAAGAGAGCATCTTTCCATCAGCGAGAGCCGAGCAAAAGCATTTGGTATTGCAGCTCCTTCCGAGCGCAGCAGGGCAGCCCGGCGCGGAGCACTGCTCAGCAGCGCACGTCCCGGCACCCTCCGCCCCAGCCTGCGGCCGGTGCTCACGCCAAGCCCCAGGGGCAAGCGCCAGCCCCGAGCACCACCTCCCCGGGGTCCTGGCCAGCAGTCCCCGGCCTTCACCAGCCCACGGGCAACAGCACCGAGCGACTCGCACCCCGAGACAGCGCCCCGCYGTCGCCTGCACCTCACCTTTACCATCCCGTGGGAGGAGCGGCTCCAGGCCATCATCTACCTGGAAGCCACGGGCTGGGCACCTGCACAGCCAACTGAAGAGCAACTATTCTGCCGCCTAACCGGGTCCCCTCCGCGAGGGACACCAGCACACGTCCAAGCACAGACCCCACTCGTGGGAAGGGGCAGCTTATTTTTGCCCAGGGCCCTGGGCTGGACACACACACCCTTGTCCAGAAGCCCGGACGGCAGCACTGCCCTTATTTAGTTTTCCCACCGGGGCTTGCGCCAGCTGTGCAAGCTCATTAAACAGAGGCACTGCGGCAGAATAAATGTCCCGAGATAACGAGAAAAGCCGGTGCCAGCCAAGGCGAGCCCCGTGCTCGCTCCAGCGCTGCCATCGCCGCTCGCGGCYGGCGGGAGGGAGCGTCTCTGCCAGGCGAGGGTTAAAGCCGGCCGTGCCTTCAGGCGGAGGCTGCTTTGGGAAGGTGGAAGGGGGGATGACACTGTTAGTGCCAGCTCTGCTTTCAGCCGGGATGGCGATTCCCACGACAACGTTCACCCTCCATCCGTTCAGCTCCCCTYGAGCAGCCTGTCGAGGGCGGCTCGGGGCAAAGCCGCGCACCAAACCCAAGAGACCAGCGCTGCTGTTTCGCGGCAGGCTCTGGTGCGAGGCCGCAGCCRTTCCGACGTCCGCACGTGGCGCTGGGCTGTGTTCCTGCTCCCRGCCCGGAGAGTGGGGCACAGGCAGGCATCGCGCGGAGCAGCATCCACAGCGGAGGAGGGCAACCATTAGAGGCCAGTAATTTGGAAATATTTCCCAGCAGGAACCYGGGACATCCTTGCCCTTTTCCTCCAGCCACAGCGAGCCTTGCACAGGCGCCCGCTCACCGGGCCTGGCAGCAGGAGCCAGCCCGCCCCGGCAGCGCCCGGAGCCGCCAGCGAGGACCCCTTGCTTTCCTCGGCCGTGTCAGCGCCCCGGAGCCCGTAGGAAAGCCAGCATTCCCCGTTTTGTTCRGCCCAGGGCTGCGAGCCTCGGCGGGAGGAGTCGCCCCTGCAGCAAACGAGTGCGCACCCCGGTTGCCCATCTGCTCGCTTTCCAACGGCGAGCAGCCCCGTGTTCAAACACACATACTGCGGCCTGAAACGGAGCAGCTCCGTGGAAAGGCGTCCATGTCACGGAGGTGAATACCCTTCCCGACGGCACCGCTCCCATTTTGGCCCGGCCTCCTGACGCGTCCCAGGGAGGCTTTTCACCCTAAGCTAGTTAGGCCCATGCAGAAGGGGATGAGAGCAAGTGCAGCCTGCTGCCACGAACGTGTTTTCTGGCAGGGAAATGCACTGGCAAAAAAAACCCAAAATCACAGTTTTGGGGTAATTCTGTTTTCTTTTTGAGCAAAACAGTTCTGCTGAAGTTTTTCCATGTCTAGCAGGAAACAAAGTGAGATATTTTGGCTGGGGCAGGTGGGACCATGGGGACTCCAGCCTGGCTCTYGTCTCGGGGCAGCCCAGCGCCGGCTCTCTGCCCCGGGGGCCACAGAACCAGCTCCGCAGCCCAGTTTGCTTGGGCTCCACCTGCCTCCAGCTGGCCGTTGCCACATGGGGCCAGATCCAGCCCCGACAGATGCTGGCCAGCAGTGCCACCACCGCTGAGCGGGTCCCAGTGCCTTCACCCCACCATGTCAGGGTGACACCTTCCTTCTCCCGGCTGGTGTCAGTCGGTGTCCCCCCAGCCCCAATGCTCCCTGCTGCCCTCTTGGGACACCTGCTGCAAACTCACAACGTACCAAGGCGCCAATTCAAGCCTGAACCCGGAGGGGTTTTGGTAGGAGAGCAGAGGGGGGGCTTGTTTTCAGGCTGCAATATCAACCAGGGACAGGCTGCAACCAAACTCACATCCGCCTGCAAGGCCACGAGGCCCCGGGTTCCCCGCTCTGCAAGGCGCCCCCGTCTCACCACCCCGCCGGGGGACCGGCCCCGTGGGCAGGATGCACGCGGGGGCCGCACTCACCTGCRGATGCGGCGCAATCCCTGCGGCTCAACACTGTCCGTCGCTTCGTACGTGGCCATGTTTTCCCCCAGCTTTAAGAAGCAATCGGAGAAGCCTTGGTAAACGTTGCCGCACGTCGTGCCCGAAGCCAGCAGCCCGGCCAGGTGCCCTGCCAGCCGCCGAGGAGGCGAGTGTCAGCATGGAAATGGGAATCCTCCTCCTCCCCCCCCAGGACACCTGGCCAGCGCGGGGGTGCAGCAGTGCCAGTGCCACCGAGGCCGGCGAGCTCTCCCGTCTACGCAGGATGGGCACTAGCCACGCGCTGCCAGGTGCACGTGCCCAGCCCTGCCCACGTTTGTGGGGAGCCGCTCTGCGAGGGCAGAAGACCAAGGATCTGACCTGCCCTGGCTCCCCCAGGGCCCAGCACCCACTCCCAGCCCAGGACAGAGGACGGGGTGGGCAGGGGACATGCTGCCAGGCTGGGGGCTCAGCTGGCCCATCACCAACAGGCGAGAGACACGGCAATGACACGGGAAGGAGGGAGGGATCCAGGGTGCCCTCGGCCTGGACACCCAAATCCCAGCCTGGGCAGCGCCCCTAGTKCAGGCACCCCAAAGCCCTGCCAGGCACCCCAAAGCCTAGTCCAGGTAGTGTCTCTTCAGCCTGGACATCCTGAGCCCCATCCTGAACAGTCAAACTTGAGCGTGAACACCCCAAACCCCAGCCCAAACAGTGCACCTCCAGCCTGGACGTCCCAAATTCCAGCCCAGGCCCCCAAACCCCAGCCCGGGCAGCGCCTCTCGACCCATGCACCCCAGCCCCCAGCCCGGGCACCCCCAGACTCCAGCCCGGGCACCCCAAATCCCCGGACACCCAAACCCCAGCCCRGGCAGCACCTCTCGACCCATGCACCCCAGCCCCCAGCCCGGGCACCCCCGGACCCCCACGCCCCGGCCCGGGGGCGTCCCGGCGGGGCCGCAGCCTCACCCAGGGCGAGGAGCAGCACGGCCGCGCCCCGCCGCAGCCGCAGCCGCAGCCGCAGCCCCATCCCGCCGGCTCGGCGGCTCCGCCCGGCTCCGGGGCTCCGGGGCTCGGCTGCGCGCCCGGCCCGGCCCGGCCCGGCCCACCTCCGTGAGGAGGGCGCCTGGCCCGGTCGCCGCTAATTAGGGGGCTTGGCCGCGCTAATTAATTACGGGACTTGGCCGCTGCTAACGAGCACCCCGCGGCACCAGAGGAAGCTCCGCGCCTTGCTGTGACAGCCCCCGGCACCATCGCACTCCTCCGCCAGCACCCCCGGACCCCATTGCTGCCCTCCACCGGCACCCACGACTCCCTGCACCCCCTGGACCGCATTGCTCCCCTCCACCTGCACCCCCAGCTCCCCGATCTCGCACCCCCAGACCCCATCGCACCCGTCTGCCAGCATTCCCAGTACCCACAGCTTCCTGACCCTGCGCCATGTACCCACAGGCCTCACTGCACCCTTCCACCAGCACCCACGGCTCCCCACGCCCTGCCCCCTGCCTCCACAGACTCCATCGTGCCCCTCCACCAGCACGGGCCCCCCCAGCACCCACAGCCCTGGAGAAAGGCTGTCCCTGAGCAGTGGGGCTGACAGATCCTCAGGGTTTCCATCCCCACACCCTGCTGGGGGACCCCAGGGCTTCGCCCCCGTCTCCTGGGGGGTCTCTTCCCCCCATCCTCCTGTGACCTCCAGCTCTGCCGTATCTAATGCTGGGCCAGAAACTGGCCCCCAGCCGTGAGCCCTATGACACATGCCACCTTAGGCAAGGGAGGCAGCAGTGCTGGCCACCTCCAGGCCAGTGCTGTCCCCGTCCCACGCTCCCCTGTGAGTTATCGGGGCCACCAATTGCCACCCCGTCTGTGTGTGGATGCACTGCGGCAGCGTCCCCTCTAACAGCCACCCCAGAAGTTGCTGCAGTGCAAATCCCTCATCGCTGTGATGACACTGAGAGTCTCAGCTTGTGGTGACACCACAGCATCATCGTGGGGGCACCCAGCACGCTTGTACCCCACACAGCTGCAGAGTGGGGCGAAGGGACCAGTGTGGTGCAGGGACCGGCGGTGCAGGGCTGGGCGTGGGGCAGGAGCAGGAGCAGGGGAGGGAGTCTGTATGGATGTGGCCCTGGAGAAACACCGGCGTGTCAGGACAACTAAATCCCACATCTCTCCCTGGGAAGAACKTGCTGCCTTTCCATCTCCCAACTTTCTTAGAAACAGAAAAACCCCGGTTACGAGCTGCTGCTGGGACATGGAAGTTTTGTTTTCTTCCTAGGGGAAGACTCACTCCAAAACTTYGGGAGAGGCTGTGGGAAGGGCAGGTCTGGCCGTGCCGGCCCCGTGAGCAGGCAGTCCCTGTGCCTCCCGGCTGGCCCCTACGAACAGTTCAGTCCTCTCCTGGTGTGACTCAGGGGAGAGCGCGTGGAAACAACTGTCCCTGTGCTGGGGAATCGTGCAGCCCCCATCCCTGCTGCCGCAGGGGATGGCAACAGTTTGGGGTCCTTCACTGGCCAGGGGAAAAAGCACCCCGAAGAGCCAAGAGAGAAACACGTGCGAGCGAGCGAGCAGGTCCRAGGGGCGGCTGAACGCCCCGGGCTGCTGCGGCGGGGAGAGGCCCTCTCTGCACGGGAGCGGGTCCAAAGCCCCAAACTGGGGCAGCRACACCAAGGGCAGGAAAGGCAGAGCAAGGTTTGGTGCGTGGCGCTGCCGAGGACCCACGAGACTGCAGCGTCTTAGTCCGGCCCCAAAGCTGCCCTGGCGCTGGGGAGGCAGGAGAAGAGCAGCCCCGGAGCGGGCTTGGCCGGGAGGGGGCACCCCACGGCCACGGCCCCCCGTCCCTTCGCCCCATTCCAGAGTCGTGGAGCCCGGCCTTCGCACGACTCCCTAACGGTGCAATCCGAGTGCCATCTGCTGGACTGGCCCCGGCTGGCTGTGCGGCGCGCTCGAACGCCGCCGCCAGGCCCGCAGCCCCCGTGCCGCTCTCGCTGCACCGCAGCCCGCGCACGCAGCCCGCCCCGCGCCCGCCCGGCAGCAGCGGGAAGCCGGGGCAGAGCAGGGGGTCGCTTCGGGATTAGTCCCTCTCATGACATYGTGTTTCTTGCATTTCTTGCTTTCAGTGCTCTGGCCCAGTCCAAGTGTCGCTCCCGGGGCCTGCACTGCTCCATCCCTGGAGATCCGGGGCCATGAACGTCCTAGCTCTGTGCAGCAGTGCTGCACTTCTAATTCACTGCATAAATCAGTGCACGATGTTAAGCACAGTCCTAAGTACATGTAGCTTCAAAGCCTTAAATGTTATCACCTACAGCTATAAAACTTTCTCCACTGATCCAGGCACCAGCATTTCCATTGCGGTAATATCCTTTGGGGAATTGTRCAGTATTTTGCATCTCTACAGCCTGATCCCGGCTTTGTGTCCAAAGAGTCGCTTTTCTTTTACCCTGGCAGGAATGGGAGCAGAAGGTTTCCTGGCTGCTTTGGTGGCATCGCTTTAGTTCAGTCTGGTGACATCATTACTGTTAATTACAGCACTCATTACGGCAGCCCATTAACCCTGCTGGTGACCAGGGCCAAGACCTGCTTTAAGCAGGAGATAGGGGATAGTTTTCCCTTCCTTTCCAGGCTGGTGAGTCAGAGCGAGCAGGTGTTTTATCCATGAGGCTGGCTGAAGAAATGCTGTCCTGCTMCCCAGAAAACAACCCTCTGTGGCAGCAGATCCTAAAAATGACCTTCTTCAGGCTCAAGTTTTAGAAGACACCGTACCCCATGGGGAACACTGTTCCCCAGGACAGGACAAGCRCAAGCTCGACCTTTCCTATTGCCTGCTCACGTCGTGGTGCAACGAAGCGATTTGGGGTGCTCTCTGCGTGCACGTGTATCCCCTGCAGCTGGGGCGACCGTTCCAGTAGCCCCCYGCCGTCTCCATCCCTGTGAAGCCAGTACAGGTGGAAACCGTAAATCTGCAAACACTGTGTTTGCCCCAGCCACATGCAACATTGCCAGGAARCAGAGAGAAGTTTTGTGTCTGAAAGACCCCGGTTATTCCCTTTATTTACAGAACTACGGCTCAGTGTAGCACCCTGCAGATCTTCCTCCTGGAAGGTCACCTCCACCAAGCTCTGGACCACCAAAGCCTGCAAGGAAAGCAAGCACGCGGCCGTTTCGCAAGGGTGAAGGGGCTCGCGGGGCAGTAGCGGGGTTGCTGCACCGCAAAGGCCACGGCTCAGCAGGCAACTGCTCTGCCGCAGCACRGGGTCAGAGCTGGTGTTGATGGTAACTGCAGCTATCACAACGCTGTTAGGCTGAGCGGGCACGACGGGGAGAGCGGGACTCTGCCAGCAGCGCGGAGCCCCGGCCGGGCAAACCTGGGTTTCCCGGCCCGCAGAAATCCCACCYGGCCCAAAGAAATCCCTCCGTCCGCGGCAGGGCTGGGACCGGCGCCGGCTGGGGGGCACCGAGCCTGGGGAAGCAGCCGCGCCGCGAGGACGGGGGACCCCGGGGCCGTGTCCCCACGGAGGGGCCGCCGCGTCGCCCCGTCCCCGCGGCCCCCTGCGTGCCGCCCCCGCGGCGGGCCACTCACGCTCACTGCGGGTAGCGGACGGCGAGCACGCGCTCCAGGCTGTCGCTGCAGGAGCGGGTGCAGCAGGGCTTGACCCAGCGCTGGGCCGACGGCCGGCAGAGCACCTTGGGGGCAGGCACGCGCACCCACTGCGGCAGCGCCTCCAGCAAGCCCTGCTCGTCCTCCTCGGCCGCCCGGCACCCGGCGAGCACCTGGGGGACACCCGGCAGCGCCCCGGCGGCCAGGTCCATCGCGATGTCAGCGCCGCAGTCGGCGTCTCCGACGGGGCTGTTGGCAGCGTCCTCRTCGGGCTCCTCAGGCTCTGGCAGCAGGTTGTGTTCCCTAAGCCCCGACCCAAAAAGAAGCGTGCCTTTTCCTACTGGCCGTCCCAAAGGCCGGGCGAGCCGCAGGAGACAGCACGCCTCCCTCCCAGGGGAGCCTGGCCGAGGCGGAGGACCCGTTCGGGGGGGGGGGGGGGGGGTGTGACGGGCCCGCGCACACGGCAGCCATGTGATACAGCCAAAGAGCAGCTCGGGAGCGCGGCCGGGAGCCCCGGCACCAGCCAGGACGGGCAAGGAGGCCGTGGTGCCTGCAGGCACCGGCGGTGCAGAGCACTGGCCCGTTCGGCGCACCCCAGGCTGCCCTGCAGACCTCCGTTACTGCTGCACCCTGCAGGCCGCCCGGTTTGCGTGTACCGGCACCGCAAAGCGGGGCAGCAGCGGCCCCGGCACGGCGGCTGGGGGGGCTCTGCTGCGTTTCGGAGCAAACCAGGCTTTTTTTCGCCCTGGCCGCAGGGCGAGCAGGCGGGGGCGGGATGCGCTGCCCCCAGCTCWCCCCCCGCGTCGCGTTAGGGGGCTTTTCCTTTTCGCACCCCCCCTTCGAGCACAGCGGGAAGAGGAAAGGCCGGACACAGGCACGGAGCGCAGYGCGCGTCGCCCCTGCTTCCAGCGGCCCTGACGGACCCTCGCTGCRTCGCAGCCCCAGCCGCCGGCGCCCCGGGCTCACCCGGCGGGAGCGGGGTGGAGGGAGGGCGGCTTCTTCGCCGTGACCGACTTCCAGCAGCGGACGGCCAGCGCGTGGAGCCGGGCGATCCGGCGGTTCGTGCGCTTCAGCAGCTTGAGGAGCGACAGCTCCCGCAGTATCTGCCGGGCGGAGAGGGCAGGAGAGGGGTGGCTGCGCGCCCGGGGGGGCCGGGCGGCGAGGGCAGAGCGTGACGGAGCTGCCCGCGGTGCGAGGCGGCGCCG
>NW_020450694.1:243450-250196 GCF_003343035.1 Apteryx rowi
GCCCGAGCCCTGCCGGGCCCCCCTCGGAGGGGCTGCGGCCTGCCGGCCCCCGGCTCCCCGCCGCGGCCCTGCTGCTGCCCCGGGGCGAGGGCGAGGGTCCGCCAGGGCCCCCAGCGGCAGCACCGGTGTGGAAGGTGTCCCGCACCCTCTGCTCCGGCTGCTTCGACAGGAGGCGGCGCGAGCGCGTGTGCGAGGCCTCCTCCCACGCGGCCGTCTCCGCTGGTGCTCGGCGCCTCCGGCACAGCCAGGGAGACGGCGAGCTCGCGCCCTCCGGCCCCGCAGCCCGGCGCCCGCCGCAGGGGCGCCCAGGAGGTAAGGCTGTGCCGAGCGCCCCCCTTCCCCGCCAACAACCGGCGCGTCCGAGCACGGCGCAACGGGGCTCCGCGGCTCCGGCCGAAGGGTTAGCGGGGCCGGGCCGGGAGCCACGGCACGGGCACCCTCACCCACCCCACGTCCCCACTCCGCCGCAGCCCGGCCGCTCGGCTGAACTCGCCCTGCGACGGCTCGGGGCRGCCACGGGTGCCGCCGGGGGCTTGGCCGGTGCCTGGCCCGCAGCAGCCAGCCTGCGCGCGGCCACAGACGCCCGGGAGCACGGCTGGCCCGGAGGTAACACCCGTGCGGGGCCGGGTCCCGCTGCGTTGAGCCAGCCAACTTTTAAAGCTGATGGGGAGGGGGGGCGGGGGGGGAGAAGTGCACATACACTGGAGCAATGAGCAGCAGGGCTCTGCTTGCCAGTGGGATTTCCCGGTGCGGGGAGCAGCCGGAGTGCCGTCCCAAGCCGTGGCAGCACCCAGGGCAGCCGGGGCCGTGGTGGGGGGCCGCCGCGAACGTGCTTCCTCCGCCAGACCAGGGGATGGGAGGTGAAAGACGCGTGGGGAGGTGGAAAGTGCGGCTGCGGCTTGGCAAGACAGACGAACGGCTCGGCGTTAGCAGCCCTCGCAGCACCGGGACGGCCCCGCGACAGCCGCTTCAGCTGCCTCCCACGGCTTGCCTCCTCCTCCTTTCCCTCTCCCTCTCCCTCTCCCTCTGCTCTCTGCAGCCCCCTGTGACTGTCGCCCCCGGCAGCATGTTGTGGGCTCGGGGCGCCCCGGCTGCTCCAGACCCATTGCTCCCTTCCACGGACCCTGCATCCACCCGGCCGCTCCGCGGGCAGCCCCAGGCCGCTCCTGCCGCAGGGGCTCACGCCAGCCCTGCTCCTCTCCACCCGCCTGGAGAAGGAGCCAGGGACCCGAGTTTGCAGGAAACCCAAGCCCAGATGCCCCCACTCCSCGCAGGCTTGCGGCACTGCTGGCTTCGGGCAGCTTCTGCCCAGCTTTGGGGCAGTTTGACCCTGCGGCTCCCGTCCCTGCTGCCTCCTGGTGCCGGTCCCTGGTGCAAGCGCAGGGACCAGCAGCCCTGGGGAGAAGGCTCCTCTCCCAACACCTCGTGCGCCACTTTCCCGGCCGCAGGAAACGCCGCCGCCGCTGCRGCCTGGCAGAAGCGGGGTGAGCTCCCCTGTGCTCCTGCTGGCGTTGCAGAGCCTACGCACCCGGCGCCGGCGTTTCCAGCCCGCGTAACCTGGGCTTGGTGCTCTCCTAGATGCTCTTGCTCTCCGAGTCGGATGGGTGAAGCAGTGCTGCTGGGACCGGCTGGGCGACCCCACGAGATGCCCCAGGAAATGRGGCTGCCCGACGGCAGCGAAAGCGAACCCCACGCAGGACGGCTCAGCCTGCCCCCGAAGAAACGGGAGATGAGAGAGAGGAAAGCCGTTGCGGCCGAGGCTGGCCCCGGGCAGCCGATCCCCTGCGCAGCTCTCGGCACCGTGCCAGCCGCCCTGCTCCAGCCCTGCCTGTGCCAGGAGCAGCGGGGGGCTGCCGAGGCGCTGCCGAAGGGGCCCGCGGCCACGCCGCTCTCACCCTGCCCACCCAAACCTCTGCCCRGCCGGGTCTCGCCCTGCCCAGCGGTGGCGGCGGGAGCGGAGGTGCAGCAGCCGCGGGCCAGATCCGCTTTGCCGGGGCGGGCGAGAGACGCTGGCCCCACGCCGGGTGCTCCCGACGGAGCAGCACCCGGCTGCGCGCAGCAGCCAGGCGTCTCGGCCGCCCCCGGCCCCGGGGCTCCCCCCCGGCGCGCCGTGGCCTGGGTCTCGCTGGGCAGGCGGGCAGGAGGGCTGGGGCCGGCAGCCGCCCCGCCGGGGGCCGCGTTCCCAGGCCGCCCCGCTGCGAGCNAGGAGGGCTGGGGCCGGCAGCCGCCCCGCCGGGGGCCGCGTTCCCAGGCCGCCCCGCTGCGAGCACAGGGGCCGAGGGCGCAGACCGGACGGAGCCCGGCTGGAGGCTGCCCATGGCCTGCACTGCCCCGGCTCGGGCGCAGCTTTATTACGGCCTGGCTGCCCCCGTTTCGGCAGCAGGCGCGGACGAGCCGGCCGGGGCGGGTGCCAAACCCAGCCTGCGCCCACCCGGCGGCGGTGAGCAGAAGCCACCCGCCGACATAAGGGACGTCCCCGCGGTGCCGCCGCTGATGCCCGCCCGCCTCTCTGCCCCCGTGGTGGTGTCTCTTGGGGCGCCATCCTGCGCACTGCTCTATTCCCGGCCCCTCGGCCCGGCGGTTGGTTACTCGCAGCGCCAGAGCCCCTCTCGCGCCGAGCCCGCTCCCGCCGGCGGCGTCTGGTCCATGCTGCTGCCGACGGCGAGCACRGCCTTCGTGCTGCCCCACTTCCAGCGGGGCTCCCTGACGGCGCTGCCCGGCGGCGAGCGCAAGCGAGTCGAGGAGCTCCGGATGGAGGATTTCCTGCGGTGCGCGGCATCCAGCCCGGAGCTGCATATCAGCTCGTGCGTGGTGGAGGGCATCCGGAGCAGCCCGCACGCCGGCTTTGCCTCCCTGCAGGTCTACCTCCGGGAGCAGGACAGGCAGGTGTGTGGGGGAAGAGGTACTGTCCTCCGGAGACGGAGGATCCCATGGATCTGGTGGATCTGGGGCCCCTGCCTGAGCGTGCAGGACAGCTGTGTGTGACAGTGCAGTTAGTGATGTGCATAACCGTCCTTGCACTGCARTAGTTCTTGTCATCCGAGGAATGTCAAGGGCTTTACAAACATTTTCCCCCCCAAACTCGCAAACCGCTAGGAGCTGGCAGCGAAAGCTGGCTAGCTGCAAGGAGGCCAGCAAGTGTGCTGAGCCCCTCCTTGCACAGGGGAAATCGAGGCACAGGGAGATCAAGGCAGTACGGTCAGACCTAGGGGGTCCCCGGCAAGTCTCAGGCCTTGTCCCAAGGGGGACCCTTCCAAAGCACCTGCCCCAGAGAGCTGAGAGTCCAGATGCAAAGCAGGACCGGCCAGTCCTGAACGGCTCCCAGCATCCCGATCCCCAAATCAGTGGCATTTCTTGAGGCCAGGCTGGCCCCAGTCCCTCCAGCCAGAGAGGACCAGAGCGGCCTAACCCTCCCTCTGCCACTGACCTGCTGCAAGGCCTTGGTCATGTCTCTTGACGCAGGGGGAGCCAAAGGGGCTGCAGGCCCTGGAGGGGGTGGCAGGTTTGCTGAGGGCAAGCACAGTGCTCTGCGAGCACAGCCGCGCTGGTGGAGCTGGGAAGGGGCTTTACGTGCTGCTTTGGGTGGCTGCTTCTCCACTAGAGTGGTCTCTACGTGCCCAGCACTGGGGCGAGCAGGCGCGAGTGGAGGGCGCGGGGGCTGCTCTGCGCCCCAGCCTGACGCCAGGCCCCCCTCGCCTCTCCCCAGGTGTCCGCGGACGTGCTCCGGGAATACCCCTTCTTCGCGCGGGGCAGGGGCTGGGTGTCCTGCTGCCCGCGCACGACCTCCCAGCTCTACCAGCTCCCGTGCCAGCAGCTGGCCGTCGGCGACGTCTGCATGGTGTGGAGCCTGCGGGCGCAGAGCCGCGACGCCCCCAGCGCCTGGCAGGAGCCTCGCGAGACGCCGCGTGGGGACGCCGAGCTCTGAGACCCACGGGGGGGGCTGCCCTCACTCCCGGCCGAGGAGCCGGGGGGCTCTGCCAGCTGCCCGCGGCCTGGCTTTGCGCCTCGAGCCCGCACGGGGCCCAAGGGACACCCCGGCCGGTGCCGGTGCCGGTGCCAGTGCCAGTGCCGGCAGGAGAAATTCGCCCCCCAGCCCTGCCCGGGAGCTGCTCCAAGACCACCCGAGGGGAGACCAACAGGGCACTTGGCTCGTCCGCCAGGGCCGCACCGGCAGCCCCACGGCGCCCAGCCCCGCCGCCGCTTCCCGCGGCCCTGGCACGCTCCCCGCGCGCCGCTCCAGGCCTCCCCGGCGCGGCGGCGGCGGTGCTCATTTCTCAGCAGCCACATTCCTTCCAGGGTGTTTATGGCTCTTCTGTCTCCCCGCTGCCCCAGACTAAACTCTCCCCTTGTAAGGGAGCCGGGGAAGGCGGTCGCCGGGGTCCCCCCGCGCGGCACGGCGCGGCGCGGGCTGCACGCTGCTCCCCTGCGATTTATTGCCTCCTTTCCTGGGAAGGAGACCTTACTTTGTCCAGGGCGAAAAGCCCGTTTTGCTCTTTATTCCACAGTTTACTGAACAAATCAAGCCGTGCCCCACTTGCAGCCCCCTCCGCGCGCTGCTTGTCGAGCATGAGAGCTATTTGCCCTGCTCAGTGATTCACCTGCCTGGCAGCAGCTCGCCTCACGCTCCGCAGCTGCCTCCTTCCCGGCTCCTGGCTCCCTCCCACCCCGCGGCACCCTGACTCACCTCCTGTTTTCTGCGAACCCCTGATAGAGGGGAGAAACCCGAGCAGGAGCGGCAGGAGGAACCAGTCACATTACATTTTCTCCCGATGACGGCCCCGCTTCGATGCTGCCTCCCCTGGGGACTTTTGGCATGAGCTGCTCCCCAAGCCGTGGACGGGAGAAGACACGTCATCGCTACCCGGGCCCGTGACCCGGATCTCCAGGGGACACCTCCCAGGGACCTGGGCACCTGCGGTTAAGGCGAGCGCTGTTGACACAGGACAATGCCATGAGCCTTCGCTGGAGGCACCAGCAAGGTGGGGATGCCACCGCCGGCAGGGGCAGACCCTGCAGGTATCTCTCAGGGCTGGCAAGGTTTGTTTTCAAGGCTCCTTACCAGACGTGGAGACTCTGCCCCAGCTTCAGTGTCACCCTTGTCCCCGCTCCCCTTTTGGCTGGGGGCAGGCATGCCTGGCCACGAGCAAAAATCATTAAGTGGAGCTGGCTTTGCCTGCGTTTGTTTAATTGGAATAAAGCGGGTGCCCCGCTGAGCAGCACGGCTTGTGCCAAGGAGCCAGGATGAGTCAGTCTCCGTGCGGATGATTTCACTGCTTTCCCAACCCAGCGCTCCGGCGGGCAGGCAGCAGCGGGGTGCCCGGGCGCGGTGCTGCTCCGCGCTGTCATCACCCCCACGCTGCGTCCCCCAGCGCGGGACTCGGGCACAGGGAGCTCTAGTGAACTCGGTGGCCTCCAGTGAACTTTTGCGCACAGAAACCGTCCCAAAGCCTTGCCAATCAACACAGACATCTCACATAACAGAGACCTGAGCTAATTCCCTGGTCCTGCCTCTCGCTTCCCTGCCAGCGGTGCAGGGCGGAGGGTCAGAAAGGACGGCAGAGGACGGCCGAYGTTGGAGAAAGCTGCCCAGACGCTGTGCTGGACCACAAGGAGCTGTGAGCAGAGCCAGAGCCGGCAGGGACCCAGCAGAGGCTACAGAGATTCGTCCCCACAGCTCCTTAGGGATGGTGCTGAACATCCCCCCGTCCTCCTATACCAGCCTGGGACCCCCCAGCCCTGCAGGATGCCAGGCTCAGGCGGAAACCAGCAGGCAGGACACGGTGCTTTTTGGACATGGACAAACATCCACGTGGAYGAAGCTAAGCCCTCGTAACCGATGTCATCTGCGCAAGCTGAAGCCAGCAGCTATGTGCAAGTGCGCAGGGTGTGGGCAACAGGTCCCCGGCGCAAACCGGCTTTCCACAGGAGGAGCTTCCGGGAGGCAAGGGGGGGACAGCAAAGCAACAGTAGCCAAAACAGAGCTGGGATACAAACAATACCCAGTATCTTTAGTCAGCCAGACGGTGAGATAAACACACTGAGAAACGGCCAGCAGGCCRCACCATAGACACTGGAAACTCCCTTGCAGCCAGAGAAAAGGGCACAGGGGATGGCCTCACTCTGCACGGCTGTCACAGCCCTTCTCCCGGCTTCGCTGCAGCCAGGCCTGTGTGCCGAGCTGGAACTGGGCATGGCGAGGGACTGAGTCACCCTGCTGAGATACAGGAAGGAGGCAGAGGGCCAAGTCTGCTTCTCTGCCACCAAAGAGCAGCCTTGACATGGTGGACCAACCGTGGGAAAAAAACATCCCAAAACAGCTTCTCAGTGGTGTTGCTGGGGGACGGGGGTCTCAGATACCCAGGGACGAGCCAAGGAAGGAGCCCACAGTGCATCCATGTGTGCTGTCGTCTCTCCTGCATGATCACGTGAGCTGGGCGTTTGGAGAAGAAAAGCAAAAAGCAAGCATGCATCATAACCATGCTCCCTGCCCAGGCAGAGAGGCCCCCGTCTCCAGCCCCGGCCACCCGCTGCCACAGGGAGCAGAGCTCCTGCCAGAGCAGAGCACCTGCAGCCGGACGCTGCGGGGCAGAGAGCCCTGCCTGCGCCCGGCCCCCGTGCTGGCAGGCAGGCAGGCAGGCTGCAGCGAAAAGGGAGACCCTGCAAGGGGACCCTCTGCAGGGACCTTCCATAGGGGCCGGGGACCCTGCACTGGGACCCTCCGGGGCAACGGGCACCCTCCAGGGGAC
>NW_020450694.1:250491-258769 GCF_003343035.1 Apteryx rowi
GAGTGCCGGCGGTCGGGACGGGGAGGGCAGGCGGGACGGGACGGGACGGGACGGGACGGGACGGGACGGGCTGGCGGCTCCGGGGCCCCGCTGCCTCCCCCCTCTCGCCACCCCGGAGGGGCGGCCGGTGCCCGTGGCCGCGCAGCAGCTCCGCCGGCCGCGGCAGCAACCTGCTGCGCCGGCCCCGGGAGGGCTCTGCCGCTCCGGGGTGGCTCGGGAGGGCTCTGCCGCTCCGGGACGGCTCGGGAGGGCTCTGCCCCGCCGCTCCGGTGCGGCTCGGGAGGGCTCTGCCGCTCCGGGACGGCTCGGGAGGGCTCTGCCCCGCCGCTCCGGGGCGGCTCGGGAGGGCTCTGCCCCGCCGCGCCGGGCGATGCTCCGGGAGGGCCGGCGGCACCTGCCTGCGGAGCGGCGGCGCTCAGCGCCCTGTTGGGCTGCAGGTTTGGTGCCAAGCGGCATCGGCGGCCCCGGGACCCCCAAAGCCGCCGAGACGAGCACATCGCCCCGCGCCGGCGAGCGCTTAGGGGAAGGGCGAGAGGAGCCGAGCGAGGCAAACGCCTTCCGCAGCAGGGACGAAGGGGCAGGGGTGTCGCACCCTTGCCCCGGCATCACGCTMGCAGGGGGATGGCCTGGCACGGTTCGGTGCCCGGGGCTTGCCTGTTCCCTCTCRGACTCCATGCCGCTCTCCCGGCTTTCTCATCCTCGCACTTTACGCGAATTGTATCAGGGCCCCGTAAATAGCAGGGTCTTGTGACACAGCCGCTGCTGGGGAACGAGCTCTGGGCGGCAGGGATATTTTTAGTGCTGAGATGCAGGGGATTTGGAGACGGGTTGGAAGAGTGCAGGCAATGAATCCGTGGCGGAGCCAAGGGTCACAGGGTGCCGTGTCCTCCCTGTCTCACCCTCCCGCCACCTTTCCGAGCAAATGGCTCTGCCAAAACCACTGCCTCCCTCACACTCGCCCTGTGCGCTTCCTCTCACCGGGACCGGGGTTATTTTTGCCTTGCTGCAACGCGAGGTCAGACACGCAGCTCGAGATGGGGAGTGCAGGGAGTTCACACACGAGTGCCGGCACGTTCCAGGCATCCAGTCCCTGCGTGGCTCAACCCTGCATGTTCCTCTGGGGCAGTCCCAGCTCTCCCCTCCGGCTGCTTCTCCCAAGACGGAGGGAGCTGAAAGCCCTTGGGATTTGCCCTTTGTCCTGTTTTGCCGGGGCAGGGCTGATAGGGAACGGCTCGGGATCTCTGCGGGKCCTCCCTAGGATGCTTTGGCAGCAGGGGAGCTGTGAGCATCTTCCCTCCATCCRATCTCCTTGCAGTCCTGCACACAGAGAGACCCGGAGCGCAAGGCACCGTCCCACAAGCCATGCTGCAACGGGTGCCCCACACCTCTCCGGGGGGAGCAGGGGCAGGGATTGGGCTCTGGGAAAGCCCTGGGGAGAAGGGTTGGTGGGGCCAGACTGCCTGGGCTTTCATTCTCTAGGGAACCGGCCCATACTTGGAGTGATCCCTCATTTAAAGTCCATTACCCCCCCCCCCCAAGATTATTTTTCAGAACTTTCTTTAAATGCCTCCAAAACTCTGCAAGGCATTAGGGAGCCATGGCCAGAGGAAGAGGCTGTCCCCAACCTCTCTTCACCCCATGCCTCCATTAACAAGCCTTCCCCCACTCCCAAATACACCCTCCCTATTCACCAGCACCAAGGGGGGGTTGTACCAGGATCTAGTGGGACAAGGCAAAATTAAAAAGGCAGCTCCCYGGGCCCCTTTGCCAGCTGTGACAGCGGCGCATGGCCGCTGCGAGCCCAAACCGCGCAAGAGGCRGCTCCTCTGCGTGCTGAGGCCGGGGAGAGGGACGGGGGGGCTGGCACCCCTCGCCCAGCCACCCTCCCCTGCTGTGAGAGGAGCGGTGCGAGCAGGAAACCCCCGCCTGCGCGCCCTCCCCGGGGCCGGCCCTGCCCGCGCAGCCCCCCTGCCCGCGTTCGGGCCCGGTTCCTCTCCGCGCGGCGCTGGCTCCCGAGCCGTGCGAGCCGGAAGGGTTTACGGGCAGCGGGGCGCTTGGTGCCGTTCCAGGCTCTCGGGCCCTGCCAGGCAGGCGCGGCGGGAGGTTCGGCAATCCGGGAACGGCCTGGCTCCGAAYGCGGATAAGCCTCTGCCCCTTGGCCGAGGGCGCCGGAGCAATAACCATTACAACAGCAATAGCAGCCAGGCCCGCAGCAGGTACTGACAGCTCCCGCGGCGCACAGGGGCCGCATTGTGCGGGCGAGCGCGTCGCTCGGTGGGGACATGCCAGCCGGGTGAGACAATCCCGGCGACCGCCGGCCAGGGCGAGCGTGACCGGCAGTCACACGGGGGAGGGCAGCGACTGCRAACGCTGCTCTCCTTTATTTCCCGGCGAGGGCTGGCGAGCAGCAGCCACACTGGCAGGGCTGTTTGCTGCCCCCGCGGGAGAGGAGGGGGCAGGAGGCTCTGTCCCTGACTCTCCCTGCGGTCACGGGTCAGGCAGGGCCGAGCGGCCCAGCTGCCGGCTCCCGCTGCGGCGCTCCTTACATAATGGCATCTCAGTGCTCGTGCCCGGCTCCCCTCCCCGGCGAGGGCTCGAAAACAAGTTTGCAAACGGGTCCCGCTGATTCCTCCCGCAACGCGCGCGTTCCCCGCTCACCCGCAGCAATGCTGCCGCCAGCGCTTGTCCCGGCTCTTCCCCCCTCCTGTCGGCCACGGGCTGTGGAAGAGGTGCACAGCGAGTGCGTTAACGGTACGGATCAGCCCCGCTCGCAGCAGCTGGGGCAGCGCCCACTACCCCTTAGGGCAGGATTTGGGGTTATTTTGCCTTCGTATTGCAGGAGGATTTAGCGACCCTGCTCATACTGAAACGAGGGCCCCTTTGGCAAGGCGCTGCAGGGCGAGCTCGTCCACCCCCCTCGAGCTGGGGGCCTAAAACCAGATGGCGAGACGGGTGGCACAGTCAGTCCCCTGAGGCCACGCCGCAGAGCTTGGGCTGGAGCGGGAGTGGGCAAGGGATCCCTCCTGCTGCGGGGGGAAAAGCCAGCAGAGCCCTCCGCCCCGAACCAGCCTCCCCGCAGCACCCGCTGCGGCAGCGCTGGCTCCCCGCGCCGAGCGGTGAAGCACGGCTCTTCGCCTGGGAGAGCGCGAGCAGGGCTGGCTCCGGCTGCTGCCGAAGGGAGCCAGCGCCGCTATTAGCGCCCTGGTCACCCCCTCCCTGCCCCTGTCCAGCCCGGCCCGGCCCGGCTCCCACGCTTCTTTGCTCAGCCCCGGTGCTGACAGCGCAGGGGAGGCAGGAGGTTTCTGCCTTGCCCCGTGCTGAGGGGTGAGTCCTGGGGAGCAGCGCTTGGGCTGCAGCCAACGGTCGGCCCAGCAAGGAAAACTTAACCCAAACATCACTTTCACCACCTCGGCTATTAGTCCGGGCTCTGCTCAGCACCCCGAGCTTAGGTCGGACAGGCCAGACCACAGCCCCTGCAGGCAGCCAGGAGCCCACACCGGGCACGGCAGGGATGCRTGGAGCCGTTAGGAGAGGACCAGGAAGCCTGTGGTGCCTGAGCCCGGAGTCACGCCGCATCCCCAGCAGTGCGCTGCAGACGGAGGAACCCGGCTTCCCGGGGCAGGTGCCTGGAGAGGAAGGGGTTTAGCTGAGGGACGTCCCAGAGAAAGGGGTGCAGGTGGCTGAGATACCCTTAAAGAGCTCTCGGGAAGAAATGACATCGATCTCTGGGATATCTTGCCAGGCCCATCCCCTCTCCTCCGTTYGGGTCTTATAGCACTGACGGAGAGCCCCTGCCGTCCTCCGCCCCCTCGCCGGACAGGGTGGGGATGCCGGGCRATGGCTGACGCTTGCTCCGCTCCCCTCCTGCCGAGCCCGAGGAGGAGCACAGGGTTTGGGCCATGCTCGGAGAGCAGAGGATGTTTGTTTGGTTTCCCTGGTTACCGCACTGCCGGCTTCAGTAATCACATTTTCCTTGTGCTGGCTGGGCCAAGAGCAGCCGAGAGGAAATCTGGAACAACCGAGGTCAAACACCGGCCTGGGAACAGCCAGGGCCACTGCTGAGACCGGCCACAGCCCCTCTGTGGCATTTAGGTCCTTGCTGTTGCAGTGCCCAACCCAAAAGGGACGTACCAGACGCGAGGATGCAGGCTCGGAGCTCACTTCGGCCACTGCCCGAGGGCTCCTGTCACACCTGCGTGGGTCGGGGATGCAGGGAGCAGYGTTCAACTGCAGGAGGAATTAAAGGAATGAAAATGTTTGTGCAGGCAGCAGCCAGGCTGGCTGCGGGAGCAGGGGATGCGAGCGGGGGAGCCTGCAAGCGTGGGTGCGGCTGTATTTATAGACGGGCTACAGCRGCGGCAGGGGGTGGCAGGGTTGCTAATGCCTCTTATTCCTCGAGCAGTTCTCAGCCCCAGTAACCRTAGAGCACTAATGCCAGTTCTGGTCCTTCTCCCTGGGAGAGTTTCTCCTGCATGTCAGTGCTCACAGACAGTCCTCTGTTTTGTAGCAACAGAATTCAAGTTCAACATGTGCAAACCATATCAAACTTGAATATCAAACTCATATCCCCTCTGACAATTCACTTCATGTAAAGTGAACGTAGCATTTAGCGCTTCCAATTCCTGGCTGCCCTGCATCTTGAAAGAGAGATCTGAAGCTCCAACACGGCAAGYGCTGGTGGCACTGCTGCTTTAGCACGTAGTATCTATTCACGGCAACCAAATCAACRTGCACCAGTAAAGCAGAGCAGAAGAGAATCACCTACCCTCCAGCACAGCGGCACCACATGAGCTGGGATATGGAGAAGGGCTCGGAGAGCCCTGCCTGTCCTGACCCTCCTCTCCTTCCTCCCCAGCTGACATGGAGCAGGGGCAGCGCAGCCTGGATGCGGAGCAGATGCAGCAGCAGCTCAAACTGCGCGACCGACAGAAGTTCTTTGAGGAGGTTTTCCAGCATGACGTGGATTTCTTCTTTCCAATGTCTCACCTGCAGATAGAGCATCGGAGACGTAAGTGCTGGGGGCACCAGCGTGGGAACTGGGGGYGTTTCAGGGAACAGTGACACAGGCCTTAGAGACTGGTGGGTTGYGGGTGTTGCCAGTCTAAAGGTGGCTGGGGACGCGTGTCTTGCACTGAGACAGCATCGCACAAACAGCATGTGGGTGTGCGCATGGATTACTCACGCCACTTAACTGCAGGCACTGAACCTGGGTTCCAAGGCTGGCTCCCTGCATAGTCACTGGATTGAGGCAGGCTTCTCCAGACAGCAGTTTGGAGCAGGAACAGGGATGACAGTGAGACAGCAGAGTCTTCCAAAAGGATGTTTTAAGGAAACACGATCCTCCTGGGGACCTCTTAACAGCAAGTGGAATTCAGCTCCCCGCAGCAAGGCTGGTCTCCCTCTTCCAGGTCCTGCCTGGAGTCCATGGACTGGACTGGCCTTGCCAGCACAGGGCTAATGGTGCCCTTTGCTTGGCAGGAGCACTCACCTTTTTGCTGGCCCCTGTTCTCTGCAGCCCCCTTAGGCAGCATTTCCTCCATGGAGGTGAACGTGGACATGCTGGAGCAGATGGACATGATGGACCTGTCAGACCAGGACACTGTGGATGTGTTTCTTGGCTGTGGGACAGAGGAGAGCAGCATTGCTGGGCCCCTGCCAGGTATGTGCAGTCTGAGCCCTTTGCAGGCTAGGCTGGGAGCTCTTCCTGCCCCCACTGCACCCACCAGCTCGCTTGTTCTTCAGCCCGGGCCACCCTGCCTCATCCATCCCCAGTCCCAGGCTCAGCACGTGTGCATAAACACACACCCCCAGGCACAGGCAGCTGAGGACTGCAGGGCTGGGAAGACTTCACTCTGGGCTGGTCCATGGCAGCATCCACCTTCACTTGCAGAGCATCTAATCCCAGAGGGCAGCCCTGAGATACAGACGCCTGTAACTAGCTTCTGCTGCAGAAGACATTAGAGCAGAGGCCCTTTCCGAAGCCTGTGGGGCTGAATTCACATGTCCTAAAGCTTCTCTGGAGCAGCCAGTGTCTTGTCCTGATTTCCCAAGTCCCCACGACCCTGCAGAGCCCACTGTGCTGAGCAGGAAGGCTCCAGGACCCCTCCACCTCACAGTCCAGTCCCCGTGAGTCAGCAGCAGGCAGCTGGGCTTAGGTCCCCGCAGGGAAAGCCTGGGGTGCCAGGACCTTCCTCCCCATGCACACGCGCTGCAGTGATTCACTCCAAGGCCAAGCCAAACACCTCCCTCGCAGATCTCACGGGTTGCAGCCGATGGCCACACGCAGTTCTAAGCTGTGTTTCAGAGAAGACGGAAAAGGCTCCATTGCCAAAAATGGGGAAGGAATGTGAAACTGCCCAGAGCCAAGCCTGGGGTGAGATAGGGAACAGGCTAAGGCAGCCACATGCCTCCCGGTGGGCAGCAAAGTGGGGCAAAGTGGGCGGCAGTTGGGAGTGCCTGGGAAAGTGTATCCTGCAGAGTAAGGTGGAAGGGGCTATGCATGAAGCTCAGGGAGCAAGAGACCTCCAAAAGCCTTTTACTTCCTCCTCTTACCTCTCTCTCCTCAGGGGCAGATGCCAGCCAGTGCCCAGAGGAAATCACCCTGCAAGTGCCCAGTGAAGCCGAGGCCAAGTCACGCATTTCCTCCACGTCCTCTGTCTCCACGGACCCGAACAGCTTGGACACCAGCGAGGACGGGGCTGAGACCCCCGTGGTGCAGTCAGATGAGGAGGACCTGCAGGAGGACAGTCCTAAAGAGCAGGTGGCAAGGAGCTAGCGGCCAGCTCTGCCCTGCTCCCGGCCTCCTCTGTACAGACCTGCCAGCGTGGAGAAAGGAAAGCTGCTGGCTCTGACTCCCACTCAGTACGCCCCATCCTGGACTGCTGCCCTGCAGGAGGGGAGAGATGGTTTTCCCCTCCTCTCCCGCTGTGCRTTCTCCAGGCAGCCAGGGGAGAAGGAAAGGGGTATCGTAGGCTCCCCAAATTAACTCTTCAGGCTTTGCTGCTAACACTCCCCGCTTCACTCACCCAAAGTGCTCAGCACCCCGCAGCCGTACTGTTCCCAGAAAGACCTCCCTCGGGATCCCAGCTCCCCCGTCCCATTGACAAGGATCCTGTCCGACAAGCATTTAACGGCAGCGCACAGAGAAATAACACTCCTCTCTAAACAAGCGGTGGCTGTGTGCGTTATTGGGAGAGAGCAGAGCGCCAGGGTCGGGGGCTAGGTGGGGGCTGCAGGAGGGAGAGGGGGGAGAGGTGCAAAGCCAGGGTGCTGAGGGTGCGACGCAGGAGCAGGTGAGCCCTCACGCTGCACGTCCCAGCCGCAGCACCGGGGCGGGCGCAGCCAGCGGGACCTCGGCTCGCTCCGCAGGGAAGGTCCGGCGCCCAGGGAGCAGCTCAGCGTGCTGCCCAGCGGCAGCGCTCCCCCGGGCGGGAGGCAGCCAGAGGCTGCGGCATGAGCCCAGCTCGTCGCGGGTGACCCAGGCAGGGCTGCTAGCGGCCCGCACCGACCCCGGCTGAGCACACCGGGGCGACTCCCCGCGCGAGTCAGCTGAGCGGAGCACGCGAACACGCGCAGCGCCAGCAGCCTCGGCTGCCCCGCGCTCGGCCGCCCGCACAGCGCGACTGCCGCAGCCCCGGCCGGAGGCTGCTCGGGAGGAGCGGAGAAAGCCATAGGAGCGGAGAAAGCCACGGAAGCGAAGCCACTCGCAGCCTGCCGCGCCAGCTGCCTGCATCCAGGCTGTTCCCCTGGGAGCGCCTGCCACGCTTCCCGGTGCCGCGGCCAACCCCGCTTGCTGGAGCGCCCGTGGCCCGGGAAGGGAGCAGGAACAGATCCCGCTCCCGCCCCTCAAGCAGTCGCGGCGAGGCTCCGGTTTCCCCCGGTTTCATCCCCGTGGAGGGCCAACAGCCGGCAGAAGCAGCTTCCAGCTGGATCCGGGGCCGCAGACAGACCTCGTGCTCCGAAAGGACACGTCAAACGGAGAGGGAGACCAGAAAAGAGAACGGAAGCCTGAGGAGAGGAAGCTCCTCTGGGGACCGGGAACCCCGCGGGGCTCGAGCAGCCCCSGCGGCGCCTCAGCGCGTGGCGGAGCCGCAGGCAAAACCTCTCGCGGGGGAAACCAGGCTCCGCTGCCCGCGAGCCTCCCCCGCGACCCCGCTTTTAGCGGCCGAGGGAGGGAGGGAGCCTGGAGGAACCGCGGGGTCGAGCTCGGGAGCCCGGGCACGGCGGCCGCGGGACGCTTCCGCCAGGAGCCAGGCGCCGGCCGCCCCCGCTGCGCCCC
>NW_020450694.1:259097-267353 GCF_003343035.1 Apteryx rowi
TGAGCCCGCTGCCCGCGGGCGGCCTCGCCGCCACCTTCCAGTTCCGCACGCGCTGGGACTCGGCGCCGCAGCGGGGCGCAGGTAGGGGCGGGGCCGCGCGCCTACGGGCTTCGGGGGTGACGTCGGGGCGGGGCCTGGGCATTACGTAGGGGGAGGGACGAGTGACGACATGAGCGGGGGCTGAAGGCTGTAATGGCTCGGGTGGGGCGGGGCTTAGGGCGACGGCGCAGGGGGCGGGGCCTGTGATGGCATGGGGGCTGAGTGACGACATAAGTGGGGGGCTGAAGGCTGCAATGACATGAGCGAGGCGGGGCTTGGGGTGATGACGTGAGCAGGGCAGGCCCAGCCGATGAGGCTATTGGATTGGGTGCAATGACGCGAGCAGAGGGCGGGGCCAGCTGATGATGTCAGTAGGGGACGGAGGGGGCGATGGCTTCAGCAGGGGCAGGGCCGCGTGGCGACGAGGGTCGTGATGCCGTAAGCCAGGCAGGGCTCGTGCGCGATGATGCAAGCAGGGTGCGCGATGACCCGCGCGGGGTAAAGCGACGAGGCGGCCGGGCTGGGCCGGGCCGGGCGCGACGACGCGAGGGGGCAGCCGGCCCCGGCTGACGCCGCCCCAGTCTCTCACTACAGGCTCTTCCCCAAGGCGCTGGGGCAGCTGGTGTTGGCGCAGGGCGTGCGGGAGCTGCACCTCGCCCTCACCCAGGGCTTCTGGCGGACGCGGGCCTGGGGGCAGCCGCCGCTGCAGGCGCCCGCCGGCGCCGAGCTCTGGGTCTGGTTCCAGGACACCRTCGCCGAGTAGGTACCCGACGGGCTGGGCGCTGCCGCGGGGGCCCCCAGCAGCTCCGCCACGGGGCTGCTGCGGGCACGACCCGACGTGGCGCCTGTGACGGCGCCCGGGAGCTGCTCCGCTATCGGAGCACTTAGTTTGAAAATGTAAAAGTCCCCAACACCAAGAACAGCTCTCAGGAGAAGCAGAACGTGCTGCTGCTCAACRGGAAGGGCAGGACGCGGTGCTGCGAGATAAAGCCTCATTCACTGAAGGAACACAGTAATTCCCTTATGGGCTCTGCGATGACAAAGCTCTTGCTGTGGCTGTAGTATGAGGTTATAAATTAAACTCTCAACCCTGACTCACTTCCTTAGACTCCCTTCCAAGATCTGTCACCATCTGCCCTAGCACATTTCCTCTGGTTCAGCTGCAGTAGCTCTGTCTGTATTTGCAGAGCTCCCTCCGTCCCGCAAACGGCCCGTCTCGGGGGGTTGCCAGTTTGGTYAGCGTCAGGAGCTGCGCTCAAGCGTTGCCATTGCTTTGTCTCCACAGACMCCATCCCCACATGCTTCACATCACCTCCTGCCCACTCCCTGCTTCCCAAGCCTGTCTCCTCACATACCAGTTGCATCCACCTCCAAACCCCRTCTGTAGGAAGCCCTGCTAGTCCAGTGACTGCCCCGGCAATAAGCGCAGCAAGACCAAAGCTTGAGGCCAAGACTGCCACAGCAGAGAAAGGCACACCTCGCGCACCCGCTGGGCCATGTCCTTCCACCTGCTCAGTGACCGAGGGTGCCACATGCAGCTGGTTGCTGTGATTTGTCTCCTGCTGCCGCCAGGCCAGCACATGCAGAGGCTCGTGCTTGAAGCCGTTTCATGGGAAGGTGCTTGCCCTGGCTTGCAGCCCTGTCCCGTGATCCTGCCTGCCACGTGAGAGGTGATGGCATCTCCCAGTCCCCCAGATCTCACGCATTAGAATAAAATACCAAGAGAGCTGGAAAGCAAATAACCAACTCTGTAGYTCTGCCTACAGCAGCTGTAACCTCCTTGCAGCACCTGAAGCCCAGTGTGGTCACCCCAGTATTTATTGATTGTTACTGACTTGAGACTTGTTACTCTGAGGGTCAGGACTGCTGAGTAATCTGCAGTGTCTTTTGTTACACAGTGTAGACAAAGCCTGGAAAGAACTGAGTAACATCCTCTCAGGGATATTCTGTGCTTCTCTGAACTTCATCGACTCCACCAACACCGTCACGCCAACAGCRTCCTTCAAACCCCTGGGCTTGGCCAACGGTGAGACAGACCGGTGCTTGTCTGGAGGGCTGGCTTTGTGCTCTGACTCGTCTCTAGCTTTAGCTCTGCTTCATGCCACCGCAGAGAGCTTGGGTACAGGTCTGGCAAGGACTCTTGGTCTTTCTGCGTTTTCTCCTGAGTTCACCTGTCACTGTGATGAGATGTCCCCAGAAGGGGAAAACCTGTCCCCAGAACAACTACTACTGGGGCTGCTGTGCTAGCTGGCTCCCRTGGAGGGGCAGGAGAGCGAGCGTGCGCATTCTGTCTCCTCTGTCAGCTAATTCCGCTGTCAGGAGGGTCAGTTAATGCCAGCTGCAGTATTAGGTATCAGGCCATGGGCATACGTACAACAGGAACTGACTGAACTCCCATGTTAACTTCTTTTTGGAAGCGTTTCCTCTCTCTACTAATGAGGCTTAGATTTGAACAGAGGAAACCCACAAGCAGTATGTGGCAGATACTCCCTGGCCCTCAACTCTCTCTGAAAAGCTTTTTACAAAATAGCTGGTGAAGACTGGAGGATTTAAAGCTCTCAAAAAAAAAAAAAAAACCCTGCTAGGAGATGCCATTACCTGTTCACTCCAAATCTCTCTGAMCAGAGTGAGGATCTGTTCTTCACAGAGCTCATGGCATTTCAGGTGTATTCAGAGGGTGGGGTGCTCTGGGGTACACTGGAGGATGGGGCAGGTCTGCTTCAGCTCTCATGCCCRTAGCAGTACCAGCCCATTAACCCTCCACCTCCCTGCCCAGGGACAGATCACCACCTCCTGCGATATGCTGTCCTGCCCCGGGAGATCGTCTGTACAGAAAACCTTACACCTTGGAAGAAGCTGCTACCATGTGGCTCAAAGGTAAGGGCAAGTCCTGCTGCCACTGTACGGAGCTGGGTTCCCGACAGCAAGCCACTAACATTTGCTAGGAGGCCGCAGTAGGGTCTTGCTCTCTCCCAGCAGGGACAGAGAACAGACTGTGGACTGAAATTTTTCCTTTTCCTTCTGCAGGCTGGTCTTGCTGTGCTGCTCAAGGCTGAGCGTTTATTCCACAGCAGCTACCACTCGCAGGCCGTGCACATCCGCCCCATCTGCAGGGTAAGCGTGAGGCTCAGTGGCTCCCTCCTGTGCCTGTCCCTCGCTCCAGGAGCTGGGAAGAGAGGTGGTGTCAGTCCACCTGGCGGAGTTCCTCATGCTTTAGGAATGGAATAAAGGCTGAATATTAGGAAGCTTTTCCCGGTGCTGAGTCACTGGCAGATTTAACACACCCCAAGAGAAAACCAGAAGCATTGTTGCTGTGACACTGCAAGGTGACAGCAAGGTGACATGCTGTGTCGCCCAGCTCCCCTGCAGTAGGTTCAGTTTGTCTAATAGAGGTGCTGTCCTGCTTCTCCAGTCTTACCTGGGCCCTGGCGGGATTTGTGCAATCCTGCTGTAGCTCTAGCTCCCTCCTGGTTCCTTGCCCCTCTAGTAGCGATCAGAACAGCCCCTTGTTCTCTTCTCCAGGATGCTTCCTGTCTGGCCATTTCCTGGGAGCTCAGGCAGACTCTCACTGTGGTCTTTGAGACCTTTTCCAGCGGCCAAGGAAAGAAAGGTAAGCTCACTGCTAGTGCGCTGTGGTCCCTGCGTGCCCGTAGCCTGCTTTTCTCCGTCTGACACTGACTTTGCCTCCTGCAGACTGGTCCCTCTTTAAGATGTTCTCTCGCACACTCACTGAGGCATGTCCTCTGGCATCGCAGAGCAAGATCTACGTTGACATCTCCGCTAAGGACAAGGTAACACTCGTGAATGAGAGAATATGCTCTGCTCTCTCTGTTCAGCCGCTTCTGCGTAACTCTCGAGCAGTCCTACCTCTGCCCAGACTGGTCCTTCTGGGAGACCTCCCTGGGCTAATGAAGGGATGTGGCTGCAGTTACTTTCTTCCTCCAAGCAGGGCTGTCAGAAGTGGTCAGGATTAGTGCAGTGATGTTAGCAAGAGTGCAGAGCAGGCCGTTGGGTGGTAAAGCTCGGGGCTAGCCACTTCCAAGACAGGCACTGCCCAGCTCTTACTACTGGGAGGATTTTTCCTTTTATGGTCCACTTGCTTTCTCAGGAAAAGGAGTTGCTGGAGGTGACCCCTTCTCCAGCATCTGTACATGAAGCGATTGTCCAGGGAGAAAAGAGAACCTATGCAGTCTATGACCTGCTGAGTCCCTCACTCTTCAATACATCTCGCAGCCTCAATGTGCAGCTGAAGTGGAAACGGCCCCAAGACAGCTGTGAGTCACCAGAACTTTATTCCACCTGCACCTTCGCTGAGGGCTCCAGGCACCAGCCTGTGCAGGGGATAGTTGGATTACTTGGGCCTTGGGAAAGAAGACAGTTCTTGCTGGGGAGGAGGACTGTAACAACAGGCAACAGACTGTCCTGCCTTTTCCTCTTCCACCTCAGCTGGCGTGGTAGGGTCTCTGCCCAGGGGAAGTGCTGCTCTTTTAGCGCCAGACCGATGCCTGGCAGAGCTACAGGCTGGCATCGGCTCCTGACTCCTGTTTGCTTTTCCCTTTTGCAGCGGAACTGTCAACACCCGTACTCCATGCTCAGCGCTATGTGAGTGGATACGGGCTGCAGACCGGCGAAATCAGCACTCTCATCTACAACACTCACCCGTACCGGGCTTTCCCCGTGATCCTGCTGGAAACTGTGCCGTGGTATCTGCGGCTCTATGTGCACACTCTGACCATCATCACTAAGGGGAAGGAGAACAAGCCAAGTGAGTAGACCCTCCCAGGAACACATGCCATCCGATTCCCTTGGCACAAGCAGCTCATTCCAGAGATGATTAAGTTCCTCCCTTGGGCCCCAGTGATGAGTGGGAAACTGGACATGGGAGTAGAGCTAGTATAAAGAAAACAACCTTCAGTTCAGCACTCACAACTGCTGAGACTTAAGAGAGTCTATTTTAAAAGGGCCAAATAGACAGTGTTTCATAATCCAATAAGGCTCTAAAACAAAGTCAGTTGACTTCTTTAGTAAAGGAACCTTGATTTGACACTGATGACTTAATCTGGTTTTGCATTTGTACCTCCTGTCATGAACACTTGACTTTCATGGATCATCAGCTGTTAAGACCTAGCTATTAAGCTATTAAGGCCAGATTTAACTTTTACTCATGCTTTTTGCTACCTGCGCATCTTTGCTCACCTAGAAAACTTCTCCCAGGACAGTGAAAGCAAGATTATTCACCTAGTGGGAGACCTCTAGGCAATCTGAGACTGGGCAAGGTCCCCTCACTGTCACTGACATGTGTCTTTGGGGTTAGGTTATATCCACTACCAGCCAGCTCAGGACCGGAGACGGCCTCACCTATTGGAAATGCTGATCCAGCTTCCAGCCAACTCTGTCACCAAGATCACAATCCAGTTTGAGCGGGCCTTACTGAAGTGGACAGAGTACACGCCTGACCCTAATCACGGCTTTTACGTGAGGTAAAGACACACCTCAGCATGAGCCAGGATTCTTGTCTCCTTCTGGGCCTTGTGCAGGACTTGCTGCCCAGGACTCTGGGGATGGGAACATTTTCCGCTGTTTCTTTGCTGGCAGGACTGACACTAATAACAACCTTTGCCTCCTTAGCCCATCTGTACTGAGTGCCCTGGTGCCCAGTGTCGTCGCAATGAAGGAGGTGGATATGGAGCAGAGTCCTCTCTTCACCTCGCTGTGAGTGTGCCTTTCTCCCGGGGAGAGCGGTTGTACTGCAGTGCACACGAGTGGGCTGCAGCTACCATCCTATCTGGGCTTTGCCAGCCTGGAGAGACACTTGAGTCCCTGGGGAGTTGCTGGAGGATGTTCTCAGTGTGCCAGGAAAGAGCAGCACTCACAAGGGGCCCTCGCAAGGGGAGCTGCCAAGAGGGAGCTGCTAGTTTAACTCCCTGCACCCTCCGCCCTTGGGCTGGGATAGCCGTGTGCCTGAACCACGTTCCTCCTGCAGGTGCTCTTCTTTCCCAGCACTGGCAGCCTCTCCTGTGGATCTCCTGAGAGATTCAGAGGTCCTGGACTGAGCCTGACCTCTAAGGGGCTATAAGCACCTCCAGAGGTTCGTGTAGCTCCAGGGTGGTTAGCACTGAGCAGTGGTCTTGTGTGGGCTCACGCTCCCCCTCCTGCCTCCAGGTTTCCTTCCTCTGACGGCTCCAGCTATTTTGTGCGCCTCTACACAGAGCCGCTGCTGGTGAACTTGCCGACGCCAGACTTCAGCATGCCCTATAACGTCATCTGCCTGACCTGCACCGTGGTGGCAGTGTGCTATGGCTCCTTCTACAACCTGCTGACCAGGACATTTCACGTGGAAGAACCAAGCAGGGGAGGGCTGGCCAAGCGGCTGGCCAACATCATCCGCAAATTCAGGGGTGTGCCGCCCCTCTGAGAGAAACCAGGGCGGCCAGCACTGAGCGCAGGGCTCAGCGAGAGCCTGAGAGCTTGGAGAGGAGGCCAAGGGAGCAGAACGCTGCTACCTCTCATCTTTGCTGGAAGCAGGCTGCTCCATTTTGCTGCCTGGATCTCTTTTTTGGTCTCTGCAAGCTGAGAGATCACTTCCAGTTAAGAGGCTGCTGGGGAAACTGCTCCAAGCCCATTGATTACTGAACTGCATGTCTATGGGATTAAGAAAGGTGCAAGTCTTCTGTTCTGGAGAGGGGTAACTTATGTGATGGGAATAACATTAAAAATAAACTTGAGCTGTTTTGTACATCTGTGCTGCTCCATGTTGGTTTTCCTTTCTTGACTCTGCAGACCCAGCTTCTGTCATTGCAGCCACTTTCCACACACCAGCTGAGGACTGACAGTCAGAGCTAAATTGTCATTTGAATGCTGGAGGCATTTGCCTTCTTGGCGTGTCTGTTAACCAGCCACTAGGCACAAGCGCTTAGTTTCTGAGATCATCCAGGCAGAGCTGGCCCTGTAAGACCCAGTAAGTCTATAGAAAACTACCTAAGTCAGCTGCAGAGGAAATGTAGAGGAGTGTGAAGGGGGAAGGAATACGATTTGCAGGGCAGAGAGATGGTTTCATCTGCTCTACTGTCTTACCCTCCACAAGTGCCACGATTCACAGTGGCCTCAGCCAAGCAGCACCACTTCCAGGGACAGGGTTTCCCCTCTTCCAGTCTTTACTCACGCTTGATCCAGTTGGCAAATTAATTGTCGTTCTCAGTCTGCAAACTACCTGCCTGCTGCCTAATCCATACCAAGGGCTTATTTCCTTTCTTGACAAAGCTCTGCTTGCTCCCAGCTTGTATTCGCGGCACACTGAAAGCTCTCCACCTGCTCACCCCTATGCTGCAGCACAGGATCCTCCTCTGTTTCCCCAGGGGCAGCAGTTGCACTGCCTCACCTGTAGCATTTCTGCACGGCTGCTGCTGGCTCCCCTGTGCCGCAAGGCATCCCCAAAGCTTAGAGGAGCGCCTGGGCTCAGCCACCACGCTGAGCACCGAGCTGCCCAGGCTCAGCCAGGCTCTGCTGGGTGGCTGCAGCCTGAGCCCTCCCCAAGACCTGGGCTCTGAATGCAGCAGCACTGCAACAACTGCTCTTTTTAGTTCTTTTCATACAATATAAAGTAGCACTTTGCTGTTATTTGCACACTGCAATAAGAAGACTTTGACAGTACTGCTCAGCCTAAGAACACCTCCTGCTACCTGGGGACCAGCTGTGCTGCAGGTGCAGGGCACAGGCCTGAGGCGGGTGCCGCAGGTGCAGCCTGCTTCACACAGGGCCACCAAAGCACCCGCGTCCTGCCTCTGCCGCGCAGCACCAGGCAGCTGAGTGAGCAATGGGTGGTGCACAGGGCTCCTGCAGTGTGGAAAACTGGGGCCCCTTGCATCACAAGCAGAGTGCAAGAAAGCGTATGCTGCAGCATGCAAAACACCCGCCACGCAGTACAAAGAAGCGTACAAACGGAATGCAAAAGCAGCGCGCAGTGTGCAACCACGCGTGCCGCCCAGTGCAAGCAAGCGTGCAAAGCACATGCAAGAAAGCGCGCGCACCGCGTGCCACAGCAGCCGGCGCGCAAAGGCGCACCAAGGCGCAAGGCAGCGTGCGGAGCGCGCGCCAGCACCGCGCAAAGCGCGCCGGGAGCCCGCCCGCGCGTGCCCCGCCCCGCCCCGCGCGTGGCACCCGCGAAACGAGCACGAACGGGAACAAAGCGCCCCCGCCCCGTCCCGCCGCTCTGCACAG
>NW_020450694.1:267802-320041 GCF_003343035.1 Apteryx rowi
GGAAGGGGGGGTGGGGGGGTGTCGGCAGCGCCGGGCCGGGCCGAGGGCTGCCCCGGGCCCGCGGGAGACGCTCCAGCCTAACACGAAAACACCAGAATTACCCGCTTTTCTTCCCAGCCCGTTTCCTCCTCTCCGTAGCCCTCTTTTCAGAGCCAGGCACGCATCACAGCTGGCAGCAAAACCTTTCAAAAGCCAGCTCAGGCCCGTGACTGCCCCGAGGAGGACAGCTTTTGGACAGCCTTTGCCCAGCCGCGCGTCCCCCGCGGGACCCTGCCGCCTGGGCGGCTTGGGCCAGGTACCGGGGAGGCTGCGAGCAGTCCTGCTGTGTGCACGGGCTCACACCACCCTGAACACGCAAGCACAACAAAATGTTTAACGTGGAGCTCTACGTGCGGGCCCTAACAAACGGACTTCTGTATTTCTTTACCCCATACTGAAACATTATAGTCAGTCTTGCAAATACTGTCATGGTGAAAAAACTTTCGCATGTTCAGTCTCATATAGACACACACATTTATCTATATACATACAGAGAGAGAGCGAGAGAGATATGAAAACTTGCCAGAACTGTTTTCTGAAATTGCATTCTTTGCCTCTYTTTACTTGAAATGCAGAAAACTGGCCTTTGTCAGGCAGTATTTGCACCTCCTGAAGCGTGATATTGAAGGCAGAAAGGGTTGTAAAGAGATCCAAAATAGAAACTAAAAATAATGAAATGTATTTCAGGACACTTGRAATGGGCCTGGAATTTCTGATCTTTGGCAATTAAAAAAAAAGGGGGTGGGGTGGGGATCACTGAGGATAGATTGGCAAATAAATACAAATGAAAATAGTGTTACTCCAGATGACAGGTGTCCCTGTTTACATCTCTTCCCACCATAGAGCTGACAGACTTAAGATTCTGCTCCTGTGACTTACTGTTCTGAGAAACAGCGATAGTGCTGTAGTCTTACTGCTCATAGCTGGAGGTTTGTCGGCTCTGACTTTGATGGGTGCACTGCAGTCCAAAAGGACCTGGACCCAGGGCTAAGGGGAAAGGTGTGGCTAATCAATTCACTGATCAAAAAAACAAAATTCAGAGAGCAGCTATGAAAATGATGAAAAGAATGATTCACCAGAAAGCCTCCACTAGAAATTTTCATAAAATAAGACTTTATTGCTTAGGATGTCTCTAGCTTGAGAAGACAGAACACTTCATAACCCTGAGCCTCAGTTAGTCAAGGATTTGCTGCTCTTTTTGGAAGAAGTTTGCAATTATATCACACCATTTCTGAATCTACATCCAGTGTTCCAAGGTATGGACTGGACTTTTCAAAGGATGGGATAAAGCCTTTGCCAGAAATTGAAGACTCACTTTTTCCAGCTGAGTCATAGTGACAGATAAACCCCCAAAAAAATGACAGAAAAGATAGTGGCAAGGATGATATGGAAAAAAAAACAAGCTGAAGAACTTAAATCCCAGATACTGCACACATGCCTTTCAAAGTTTGAGCAGTTATAGTTCTTATATTTTTCAAGAAATAGTGTTGAATGCTAGAAAACTGGTCTATTGTTGTCTTAGTTGAACTCCTTAAACTTGTCATTTGATAGCTCTTTCWTTTTTTTTTTAAACAATGCTTTTGATATTGTGCTTTTTTTTAGCAGCTGTTTTAGATGCTATGTGGTATTTCAGAGTTGGTTTTAAAGACATTCTGACAGGCCAGGGTGATATAAAGCACTGCCCACACACATAACTTAGTTATGTGGCTGTGACAAGGCTTTTGACTTAAACAAAATTTTAAGCAAACTATACTGTAGGTGAACCTTACAGAAAAGAAACTCAGTGCAAGACCCTGAGGCTTMCTCTATGTACACTGTGAAACTTGGGAGAGTTCTGTCTAGAAGTGTGGCTCTTAATTCCCCAAGTAGAAACTCAGGCTTCTGGGAAAGGGGAAGATTGGCATCAGACACCCACCCACCCCCCAAAAAACCCAGTCAGTTATTCAGTCTTCTGTTGCAAGCCTTTCAACTGCTTGACACTGTTTGTGTACCACATGCTGAGCAAGTTCTGTCTTCCTTTTGGAAGGTACCTGCTTATCAGCTAGCTCAGTAAGGTCTGAACAAACTTATCTCTAAATAGCTCTTTGAGTGCTTAGTGAAAGCCAGCGGATGATTCTCTCCTGTCAAGATAAATGGACTGTTAAAGAATTGAGAAAGGTACAGGCTTGGTGTTGGCATACTAATGTATAAAACATGGCATATGAACATCTGCCAGTCTTTTAGTTGCTGAGTTAACTTGTGAAATACCAGGGAAGAGCTTGCTAGTTCCTCACATGGGTTTATTCTAAAAATCTGAATAGTCCGTTACAAAACACTGCACACTTGAGCTGTGCTGTTCACTTTTGACCTGTCTTAAATGACAAGGTTTTGCTTCTGTTCCTGAGTGGGAAAGGTGTGCCAGTACACATGCACTGGAATTTGAAAATCCTTCCCATATGCCAATAAGACATGCTGATTTTGAGGCTCTTGAAAGGGAGGAGAGATGATGACAAAAGGAAAGACTGAACATGATGGAAGCTGATTAATAAGGATGTGGAAAAGTATCAGTGTTTGCTTAGTAATGAGGCATGTGGGTAACCTCCCCCAGGTGTTCCTCTGCCTGCAGGAAGTCACAGGGAGGAGACTCCAGCACGGTCTTTGGAGATCAGAAGGGAACCACAGCATGCATGCTGACTGCAGGGAGAACAGCGGGAGCATCACGGGCTCTCTGCAGCTGAGGGGTTTGAAGTAAGTTCAAGTGGCTCTAATAGCTGCAGAGGAGCGAGAGGAGGCAGTGCTGGTGCGATGAATAGGAACGGTCTGGTAAACATGAGTGGCTGCCAAGTCAGATGACTGAGCAGAAGGACTAGAGCACTCTGAGGAGAACAGGACACCACGTTAGCTAGAGAGGTGAGTCATCTTTGAGGAGAACAAGAGCAACAGGTTGAGGAAAAGCAGGATGCGACTGTGCAACAAGAAGCCAGTAGCAATACCGTTGGGTGACAACTAATTATTCTGGGACATGGTAATCTCTTGCTTTGGATCATGAGGAGGGAATAGAGAAAACAAGGTAGGAATTTCTTACTTGCAAGTTTCTCCTTCACACTCTTGCTTTAGAATCTAGGCAGATTTGAATATTATTACAGCCTCAAGAAGAGCCTTCCGATCCTGGACACTAAGGAAAGCAGTATTTTTCTGTTTAGTAAAGAACTGATAGCAGGAAACCCTATTATCCCTGTAGAAAACCTAAGTCATGTTAGGATTGACAGCTTGGAAAGAGAACTCAGTCTTGTTGCTCACTGTATAGAGGAACCAGTGATGAGCTAGGAAGACTACATATATTAATAGTGGAAAGTCCCTTAAGGAAGATAGAGCAGTGAAAGTYTTGAATACTAGGTACATTATCTAATATCTGTTATCAGGTATAGTAGACAGTAGTTTCACAACCTCTAACTGTTGGATAGTTAAGGGGCATATGAAAATAAAAAGGGCAAACTGACTACAAATAGAGACATTGTTCAAACAATTRCATTTGTCAGAAGTTTAAGAGATTTACAGATTGAAAGGCATTGACATAGAARAAATTTCATAGTTAAAATGATCAGTATTAAATGTTTCTTTATTCTACAGAGTGGTTGTATTGTATTGATTGCTCCAAGCAACTGGCTCTTCCAGGAAATATCAATATTTACAAATGGATAACTTGTTCTGAGATCAATTTATATTTGTAGGAAGTGTTTAGGTAATGCTTGCATACTTAGAATCAATTCAGTGTTTATAGCCTTATCTCTAAGTCTTTGCTGTGATGAGGAGGCCCGAGTGTCCTGTTAAATGCAGCTATGTCATGAGTTATAATTACACTCTTCAACTGTAGTCCATTGCAAAGTTCAGAGGCTGCAGACTCGGTGGCTAAACATGGCATGTTACAGCTGAGAGTGTTATGACATAGTCCTAAAGCAGTCTAGAGCTTTCTTCCAGCCTTGTGATCCTTTGACAGGTAGAAAAACAACTTGAGAAGACCTGTCTGTTTCTTTACCCAAGAGACAGAAACCTCAATGCAATTGTCTCTAGGCACTTAAAATTATAGCGTAAAGAATTAGTGACCCAAAGACTGCAGTGTGTCCTGCAACATAAGTCAAGCTGACATGGTCTCAGGAGTGGCTCTAGCAAAAATATTACATGATATTTATGCAATGATTTGTACTGCACAGTGTTTGAGGCAGTTGGGACAGAAAGACTGTATGAAACTTGGAGGAGGGAACACTTTAGGAGGGTTAAGGAAAAGGCTGCAGAACACTTAGGATGGTTTTGTTGTATTTAAAACCTGCTTTGCCTAAGCAGGATAGGCAGTAAAGTGTTGGATGGCAGGGGTTTAGTTACTTAGCTTGTTAAATCATTTCTCTGAGTACTTCCCCTTGGAAAAAAAAAATTACCTAATACTTAACTTCTAGGTTACTTTTACTCCAGAAAACTCAAAGTGATTTACAGAGGCTAGCAGACAACATCTACTGCTATGAAATAAGTATCATTATTCCCAGTTTACAAATGGGGAAACTGGCATGGGACTAGACTTGACCTTAAAGAAATGAGTGAGCTGCATAAAACAGGACTAACTTTGAGAGTTTTATTCCTTTGACTTGACTCTAGGCATATTGCAGCATAAAATAGCTTCCTTCCTATTCTTTGGCTGCCTAACTGCAGCTTAGTTTTACTAATTGAACCCCAGCCGTCCTCTCTGCTGGAGAATATTCTCTTGCAGGAGAGCTTTCTCCAAATACTCTTAATCTGTTTGCCCCGATGGAGATTTTGGCCTCCATTCTTTTTCACTAATATTAAAATAGATCCTGCTGCTAAGARCACAGAGGATGGCAACATGCTTCCTGCTTCTGACAACAGATTTGGTACCTAGGAGCTTACAAAGCTGTAAGACACGTCTGACCTCAGTGCTTTTTGGAAGAGAACCATGTGTGGTCTTGGCTTCTCCATGCAATCCCTCATTCCCCCTCCCTTAGCCAGGAAATCCCATCCCCTGCCAGGAGGAGTCAAAGGAATGTGCTGTTTGTTTACCTTCTCACTTCATCCTACTAACCTTCCCACCCCCGACTTCTAATCCTAACAGTCCCAGCTCAGCCCTTCATCCTTCTGACAGAGTACTACTCAGTTGAGTATTTTCAGATAAAAGGATTGCTGGAAAAAGCTGTTCTGACCAGGGTCTGCCTGCTCTAGGTGAGGCCATGGCATTTGGTAAGACTGTTTGGGTCTGTCCTCATGCCTGTCCTTCTGTGCCTTGGCTGGCTGCTGCTTCATTCGGTGTTGGTGCATGTCACCACAGCATGCTACAGGATCCCAGGGAAGAACACTCTTCCCAAGCTGTTCCCTTTCCCAGCATTGCCCTGTGTGATTTTGCCTTTTTGGGGTAGTAAGCTCGGAGCCTGGATGTACCCTATTCTCACTGTTTCCTTGCTGCACACACTCAACGAAGTATTGCCAGTTATTCCCCTCATCACATTGATGCCTTCTGGCCTGACCTGCTATCCCAGACTGTTAAACTCCATTCTTCTGCCCCCTTTCAACAGTTCTGGCTCTATAAAAGCAAGTGTAAGGTTTTTTTTTTTTGATGGTGGTGGTGGTTGTTTTTAAGCCCTCTGAAATTCTTGGATGAAAGTGTTTCAGCTGCTTTGAACCCCCCACACATTTAACATGGTTGATATGGTTGCTAAAGGTAGACATGTATTTTCTGGACCTGTAGTCAGCTGCTTTGTCTGATGAGAGAAGCCCTTAAAGGGCACTGTTTCCAGAGTTTTATAATAATCCATATGAGGAAATCCTGTGTTTACAGTGCTTACCAAAGTTGCTATTTTGAGACAGTCCCCTCTTTGATGCATTCACATACTTTGTCTTATCTGACTTTAGCCAATTGGCAAGGATTATAGATTCCTTAAGTAGGGACTGTCCTTCCCTTTGTTTTGTAGTACGGATACTATCAGTGCTTTCCTGGTTAGCTACATGTAGCTTGAATTTTGTGTGGTCCCAGTGGAATTCCATTCCATTTTTTTCAGATGGCAAGCTGGAAGACTTTATAATGGGTCTGTGTCTGGGGAGGAAGCAATCTGTAGGCTTAAGACTTCCTAGAAGTGTGGCTAAATATCAAACCTAAGTGCTTCCAACCCTTCTTGTCTTGCACTTCTTCCTTTGTAGCACTGATGAGTTCACCTCTATCAGTTCTGTTGTCATTCAAGTCTGTTGAAAGCTTGCTTTCCTTTCTGTTGTTTCCCCCTCTGCCTTTCTGTTCTGCACTATGCTAAAGGATCTGACAGCTTTTAGCCTGAGTAGAAAGCTGAGAAAGAACACATAAAGGATGCTCCTCCACATTAGCAGTAGATAATCATATCTCTAGTTGAAGTGCTTCAGAAAGCAGGAAAGCTTCCACCAGCTCTGAGACAGAAACTTTAGTATTAGGAGTTTAAGCATCAGCACACCATGCTTGGGAATAAATGAAGCTGCTCAAGAACTGCTGTGAATCTTTTTGCTGTGTTTCTCCAACAGTCTGACATGTTACCCCTCTCCACAGAACAGCCTGAAAGCCTGCCGACTGGAGGAGTTGCTGGAGACTGTTCCGAGAGCACCTCTGACCACTGCTGCCCCAGGGCCCCTGCCAGCCAGACACAATGTACTGCCTTCAGTGGTTGCTACCTGTCCTCCTCATACCCAAGCCCCTCAACCCAGCCTTGTGGTTCAGTCACTCAATGTTTATGGGCTTCTACCTGCTCAGTTTCCTCCTGGAACGGAAGCCTTGCACAATTTGTGCCTTGGTCTTCCTGGCAGCCTTATTCCTCATCTGCTACAGCTGCTGGGGGAACTGCTTCTTGTATCACTGCACAGGATCCCAGTTGCCGGAATCAGCTCATGATCCCAGCATAGTAGGCACCTAAAAAACAATCTTCCGGTCTGCTGACAGCTCTGGTTTTTGCTTTTAAAAAGGGGGGGGGGGGCTAGGGRGGAGGGAGGGGGTGTTAGGCATGTGACTGGAGTACAAACAGCCTGTTTCCTGTAATGTAGGTGTGGACTAGAGTGGTAAATTTCTGACCAGCCCTCCCACTCTGCCTGTGAAATTGGACTTGTTTACTGTGTGAACTCTGGCAGTGCCACCTGCTTTTTTTTAGAAGCAGAAATCTTTTTTTCCTTCCCATATCATTGGGAATGGACASCAGCCCTCCTAACTGAGAACTGGTGGAGGAAAGAGCTGTTGCCTGTCCAACTGTTGCATGGTGGAGTTCTGTGTCACTCACTTGTCTGCATTAGGCCATGGTGGTCTAACTTAGGGCTCTCAGCCCGCTGATTCTGCTCAAGTATAAAAGATTCTCTCCATCTTTCTGTTTGCGGGGAGCCAGCCTTCCCACCTTGCTGATCAAGGGAAAGCTCAACAGCTAACAGGTGCACTTGGCCAAAAGCTGCTGGAGCCAGAGGCAGTTGAGTCATCTCCTCCTGCTCATCCTGCCAAAGAGAGATGTATGCACTGCCCAAGTGCTTTCTGAACTACTTATGCTCCAAGATCATAGCCTGAAAGCCTCAGTTATGTTGCTGCTTTTACAAAGACTCACATGCAGTGGAGACTGCTTCTTCCCCTCCTAGATTTCTAGGCTTTACTGAGGTATTGACTGTTGGGATAAAGAACGGTTATGGTGCAAGATGTGGGGTTTTCAAAGCCACTCTATAAATCTCACCCTGAAAAATTCATGCTAGCTCAAAAGGCCAGGTGAGGATCCTGAGGTGGAGCATGGTTTGAAGTAATAAGTAACTTCAGCCATTTTCAGTGACAAGTGTTTGCAGGCCACAGGTGGCAGAAGTTGCTGGTACTACAGAATGGAGAAGGGAAGAGACTGGAGAAGTGTCCAGTGTCTCCTTTTTCCCTGGCAGAAGGACATCAGGAAGCCTGGGTGGTGGAGAGTAAGATCTTATGTGGCCACTGCTGTGCAGACCTCCTCACAGCACACGTCACTTCAGTCTCATAGTGGAGAGCGGCAGAAATGGCTGTCGTTGTCCTGCGGAAGTTCAAGCTATGAGATTGTGAAACTTCCAGAGTATTGTTTGTTCATTGCACAGCTGTTCAAAATGTTTAATAAAGCTTTATAAACTTTGGTCTATGGACTCCTGCCCAGTGTGATACATTTGCTGCTCAGCCCAGATGCCTTAGCCCAGCAATCATGCGTTCTCTGTGTTGTGTTCCCAGCACAGTAACCCCAGAGTCTCTAGCAAAAGGCAGAGCCTGTTTGCTCTGTAGCTGCCATACTGACTTCTCATTAACTGTTTAACCTAGTCCTGGGCAGGCTGTGAAGTGTGCTAGTGACTCCTAAAACAAACAGGAGGTAGCTTCCAGTTGTACCACTTGTCTGACAGATTCCTCTTTTCCATACTGCTTAAGAACTTAAACCACAGAGCCAGGTCCGGAAAGCCTGCTAATCCCTAACACCAGCAGTAAAAGCGCTATCTGCCAAGTGTACAGACTGTGTAAACCCATCGCGTGGTGCTCTGTCTTCCAGACCTGTCGCCCTGCTGTAGGCAGGAACCAGGCTGTAACTCAACTACTGGGAGTCATTCAGAGGATCAGGGTCAATCAGTTGTGTCAGCCCTCACCCAGCTATAGGATATGACCATTTGGGGTGGAGAGAGAGGGGAAAAAAGGCACGATGCGGCCAGAAGCTAGGCTATATCTACCTGCATCCGGGAGCAGCTTACAGAATTAAATGTACATAGGGGAGGAGGCTGCTTCTGAGACAGGAGTTGTTTCAAAGAGGTCACAACATGGAGCTCTCGTTTCTAATTAGAYAGCTTTACTGATTTACCAGAGTAGTCTCTAAGGCAAGTTTGGATATTTCATAAATCTTTATGGACATGCTTTTTTTTGTGGTACTTTTACSAGGCTGAAACAACTCGAGGAGACTTGAATATTGTCCCTGTAAAGGTAACTTCCTCTACTTTGAGGTAAAAGCACAACTGGCATAAAGGAGTTTGTAACACTTGCAGGAAAGCTGCAGACAAGTCAGGGGCCTCTTTCCTCAAGGTGGTAGAGTCCAAATACACTGATACCACATTCCTCTGCATGAACACAGGATGTCACAGCATGAGCTTTCTGTACCAGCGCCTGGGCACTCTGCTCGACTGATACGAAGGCTCCAGGAGCACTGCCTGCTCAGGCAGGAGCACTGCCGCCCTTCCCCATACTGCAGGCTGGGTCAACTTCATGCTCAACAGAGCACTGCAAGTAGCATTTCATGCTCTGCCCTTGAACTGCTGGAACTGAAACTGGCTTTTTTTACCCCTCTTGCTAAGCCCTGGCAACTAAGTCTAAGCTGTCAAGAGTTTAAGGCAGATCAGTGTTGGTGTGTTTTTTTAAAAATAAATAAATAATACGTCATCTAGAACAGATACGACAGACAGCTCTATCACCTGTCAAGCTGAAGCAAGTCCCACGAGTTGTCATGATATTGGCTACAGCATAAGGAAAAAATATAAAGGAAACAGGTTTACTGGTACCAGAGGAAGGCCTCTCATTTGCAAGTTATGGCAACATTGTCTGCCCTGTGAGCAACTTAAGTAATTTAAGCTAATGCAGTCAATTCTTAAGAGTACATTTTTATTGCTAACTAGCCAAGTTCCAGTCTACTGTAATTTAAATAAAACTTAGTCACAAAGCCAGACAATCCTTTTGGATGAGAGCAAGCCCTTGCTCTGTACATCCAGTTCAACACATCCATTCTGCAAGACACACAACTGTAGCCTTTCCCTCCTAAGAGATCTGACTTGGAGGAAAACACTTCAAAGAGGGAAGCTGCCAGTGTAGCGACAGAAGAGATCTCAGCAAGCTGATGCCTAAGAAAAAAAAWTTTTTTTTTTTACAGCATTCACATCTCAAGCATAGGAAAAGAGCACTCTTTGATATGCACATAGCATTACCAGAATACCATCTTAAAGTCTTCAGCACACTGAGATACTATCTCCATTTTAAGATGGAAAATTAAAGCAACTTCATTATGGTCAGACAGAAAGCCTCAGGCACAGTGGGGAATCCAGCCAGGTCTGACATCCCATGCTAACACCTTGCTCAGCAGACCATCCACCAGCAAAGAGACCATGAAGAACCAGCGTACAACTGCCAAACAGGTCAAACTCGATAGCTTTTGAAAAGCATCAGAGCTTCACTGCTTGTGCACAGCAAACTGGGTTGAGCCCATACAGCCCTAGTCTCTGTGCTCTCAGGTAAGCATTTGCTAGCTACACAGAAGTTAACCGAGCAGCGATATTTTGCCACATTCCCAAAGATTTGTCCTGCCAGAATGACAGTTGAGCAGTTCTGTCATTTGACACAAGATTATTACAGAAAAGGTAAGCCAGATAACTCAGGTGGACTGCAGTGATCCTGCATATCGTTCCAGAGGCACCAAGGGATCTCTTTTCTGGGAGAGGCTGGTCTTGTACTGCAGGGACCACAGATTTGCAGGCATTCCAGGTAGGTAGTTACAATAGTGACTATTAAAGCACTGGGATTTAAAACACAACTGCTTGTATCATGCCAGATCCTGTCTGACTCGGACATTGCCCAGAAGGGATTTGGCACAGAATAGGTCTCATAACCTTGTGTTATTACAAAGCATCCATCTGCCTTGTTGTTCCCTACATGCAGGGAGCAGGAGCTTTAAGCTGTTTCTTTGCCTTTCCATTTGTAGGGGAGATCATTTTCTTTTCTAGGTCACATAACAGAGCAGGAACAGGAAAGGAGAAAAACCGAGCTCAGATCCCTAGAAACAGAGATGCAGCACAGCTCAAGCAGGCCTTGGGCTTCTTGCTGCAGCCTCAGGGTCCTGGGGGCTTCTCCCACTCCCGCCTCCTCACCACCTCTCCTCTGGAAGAGAGGATACTTTTGCACTGCTTGTGAGTAGAGTGACAGGCACTGCAAGGCTTCCTGGAGAGAAGGGTTGGCTGTTACTGTCAGACTACCATGACTTTCTGAATGCTAGGTCTGCCAGGGATTCAGTCTCACATCCCCTCATCTGGGGGATGCTTTAGTCAAGTCCTCAGCTCTGACTCGCTCTTTCCCTCTTGCTTGGGCAGTAACCCCAGCTCAGCCGGCATCCAGCTCTGGGATGGGCTGGACCCATCACCCACCTGCTCACTCATCCGTCCCAGCTGACACATCTTGGCTAACACTGATTTGCTTTTTGGGCTTTGAAAACTAGGGGGATGGAAGAGAGAACAGAGCTGTCTTAGAGCCTGTAGAGGCTGGAGCAGGGGAAGCTCGAGATCTATGCTACTTTTACTTCCTCTCGACCTTCCCCCAGATGCAGAAAGGTGGTGCTGCCTACCCTTAGGAGAGGCTGGCTCTGCTTCTCCCTGCCGGGTGCTCCTCTCCCGGTTGGATATTGCTGAGTGATTAGTTCCTCCTGCCTGGATGCTCTCCCTGCTGATACAAGCCTGCAATGTGGCTGGCTGCCTTATTAACACAGGAGCAGCCAAAGGAGAGAGACATCCCAGCCAGGAATAATTTGAGCTGGAAGCAGCCAGCTCAGAGGGAGGCAGCCAAGTCCAGAGGTGCCCCAAGGCCTTCAAACTCATCCCATTACACTCAGGCTGGTCCAACCAAACCCCACTGCTCCAGGGAAGCAGTGAACAACGCTTTGGGCCACAGACAGACCTGCCCTTGCCTGCTGGAGCACACTGATCTTGTGGTCTCTTGCTCCTTGCACAGAAAAAGCATTTTCCTTGCCATTAATGACTGTCAGGAACTAAGCAAGCGCAGCAGGTAAGGACTTTAGCTCTTCCCCTGGAGCCCAGGGACTCACCCTTGGTGAGAAGCTTTGCTACATCTCTGAGCAAATGCAAATCCTCTAGGAGTATGAGAAGGAAGGACAAACCATCCAGGTGCCACCCAGACCTCACAGAGCAGCACTGAGCACCGTGAAGTTCCACCTGTCCCTGCTGCTGGAGGGGCTGCTGCTTTATACAGACAGCAAAGACCCAGAGGGCAGAGTCCAACAGAGCCAGAGGCAGGCTTCACCCTCCAAGTCAGAGCATGCCAGGAGAATCCCATTTACTCATTGGCTCCAACAAACGAACAGACACAGCGGGTGCTGCATCACCACCGCCGGAGAGCCCCGGGAGCCCGGTGCTACGGCACAAAGCGGAGCCCAGAACAGGGCACAGCCTTTCTATGAACCAGCCCGTTAACAAACACCTCTCTGCTCCCGCATCAAACCCCTTTTTTAGTAGGTCTGGGCTATGGGAGAGACCGCAGACCCCCAGCGCAAGCCAGGGGCCAGGATTTACTCTGGGACACCCTCGGTACGTGGAGCAGCCAAGGCTGCCTCCCCACCACGAGCAGGTATTTTCCACCTTCAGCATCTCGGAGCCTAGATCCAGAGCCAGGACTCAATGCACTTYGGGGGCTTTGCACTGAGCTTTGGCAAAAATGAAGTGGACATTCAGGCCAAACAACAGCTCATCCTTGCCATTTAGAGGCTCCCTGCCCACGGCCACCCTGAAGGGCCCAGCACGTGTATGTGCTCGGCCGGCTTCCTCCAGCACCTACCACATCCCCACTCCAACCCTGCCCACGGGGCAGCCGGCAGCCCCGACCTGCAGCCCTGGCCCCCCTCCGCCATTCGTGTAACACCCAGATCCTCTCCCTAGCTTACAGGGTGAAACAGGAGCAGAAAACAAACAGCCAGATTAAGTCCGTTAAGGAGGTAAGCGGTGTAATCCCCAGTCGCATCTGCCGGGCTGGGGCCGGACAGCCTGGGGGCCGACTGCTGGCATCCACCATGCCAGGATGGAAACAGCCCTGCTCCTCATCTCCTGCCTGGAGCAGGGCTCCCGGAGGCAGCCGTCACGGGGCTGCTACAGGCTGCCTTTCGTGAAGCCCCGGGAACCGAGAGGAGCTGCCTGGCAAAACAGCCTCCGAGCACAGCCAAGGGGGGCTGCCAATTACTGCATAAGGTCATTAGCCCGCAGGCTGCCGAGTGCACGCTCCCTGTCACGCTTACGGGTGTTTGGGCTTATCCGTACATCTTCCCTACCAACGGGGCTGCAGAGCAGTTGTCTCATCTGATCTCTGTAGCTGCACACAAGAAGAAACCCCAGTTGTCATCTTAAGAGCAGCTGCCACTGAGGACAAGGCTGGGCACGGTGCAAAGAAGCTGCTCCAGGCAGCRAAGGGGCCAGAACAGGAATAAATGAGCCATGCTGCAGGCAGGGCTGGGGAGTACCAAATCCTCACCCACATCCCCAGAGAGCCTTGCTGCTGCTGGGCCAGGTCACCATATCTGCATCTCCCTCTCTGCAGGCTCATCCCGTGGTTGCTCTGACCCAAGCAGCAGCTCTGCAGGGGAAAAGCAAAGGGCCCCTAAAGCCTTGTTCCCAGCTCCCCTCCGCAGGAACGGCCGCGCTGACTGATGCATCAGCCCACATGTCAGACATGGACCAAGGGACTCACTGACCAGAGATATTCCCTCCATCACTTAATTGCTTTAAGGCAAAGATAAAGCATGAAACATTTAAGATGATGAGACTGACTCACCCGCCTTCGGAGATCAGAGCAGCAGCATGCAAGAGCCGAGCACAGGAAATTCACGGTGTTAAACCACCCCACGCCAAGTCCTGCGCAGCCACAGCCCTGAGGCTCAAAGGCAGCAGCGGCAGCAGCCCTGCTTCTAAAGGGCCTGCTCCAGGCAAGCTGTGCCACATATCACTTCCCCAGCCAGGGAGYGCGGGATCCACATCAGCTCTCTGCCAATTACCCTAACGAACCAGGCCTGCTGCTCATCAGGTCGCTGCTCACACAGATGCAGCCAAGCAAGTGGCCCAGGGGCTGCAATATGGTTTTCTGCCCGCCCCGCTGCCCCAATCTCGCCAGCCCTGGGGCAGGCAGGCACCGCGAGCCCAGGGGATGTGCCGGGGTGCTGGCACCGCAGCAGCCAGCCCCAGCCCCAGCCCCAGCCCCGCGCGTGGGGACGGCCCAGCTGCAGGCCCTGGCGAAGGCACGCTGCCGCCTGCTATTTGCAAGCTATAAATCAGGGCAGCAACGTGCAACGGAGCAGACGCGAGCAGCAACCCCCCTCGCTCCAAGCTTAGGTGGGGGGTGCAACACGTGCCGCAGCGGYGACGTCCCCCCAACAAGGGACGCAAGGCCTTGCCGGGCCGTTGGCCGGCACGCGCCGCATTGGTGTGACACACGCGGGAGACCTTCCGCGCAGGGGAACGGCCCAGCTCCAGCCAAAGCAGCAGCCTCCTTTTATAGAGATCTGGCCAGTCTCATAGGGGAGGATTTAGAGTCGCCCGTTGCCTGCTGAAACGCCCGGTCCCGGCCGGCGTGGAGGATGCGACCCAAAGAGCTGCTCCTGCAGGAGCCAGCGCGCCAGAGCTCGTGCTCACCAGGGACCCCGACGTCGGGTCCCACGGGGCCGGGACGCTGCTGCCCACACACACGCCGGTGGAGACGGGACTAGCTCCAGAGAAGCCGTAGCAAAGCCGAGACGCAGCGGACGGAAAAAGCACAACTGCTCCGAGGTGCGAGCGGCGCCATGGCRTGCCTGCGCGGAGCCCGCCGCCAGCAGCCTCGACCCGCCGGGCGCCTTACGCGGTTGCTGCGTGCGCGACGGGAGCCAGCGACTCCTGCAACGGGGACGCAGATAAGCCTGTTCAGACACGAGCTACGCTTCCTTTTTTGTGAGGTCTGTTTGTATTTAATTATCAAATTGCAAAGTATTTACACCAACGTTAGAGTTTCAAAGCATCTCCACCCCCACCACCCCCACCGCCGGACATCTTCAGGTTTTTCACAAAGTTTTATTATTATCCAAAAAAAAAAAAAAAAAGGCTAAATATTTTACTTAGACACTCGGAAAGGCAGGTGGGGACAGAGGGTTGCTGGGGAGAGAGAAACAGATCCGCGGGTTCGCTGCATAGTCATTTGGCGATTTTACAAAACACTGTTTAAAAAAATTCCGACAGCAGAAGAGAAAACCTTGTACGGCGTTACTCATCCCCCTGCCTCGACGCTGGAGAGCATCATTAGGTAGGAGAGCTTCCCCTCGCGGGCTTATTGGCTTAAAAAACAAATTGGCAAACAACGAGGGTGACGGAGGAGAGTCTCTTAATCCACGCGGCCTCCGGGTGATGGCAGCTGCAAGGGGCAGCGCAGAGACGCCGGGTGCCACCGAAAGCAGGCGCCGGAGCGAGCGCACACACACGCGCCGATGGGGACTCGCGCACATCCCAGGCCCTTCACGCCTGCCCCACGCCGCCGGGGTCTCCTCCTGGGTTATGTTACTGTCTTCTGCCTTGAAAAGTCRCCCCACTTTCCCTTCGTCAAAGCTTGCCAAGAGCCAGGAGAAAACCAAGAAAATCCCGGGTGTTCCTTAGGTTACTGGTGAGTTATTGCTCTGCCACTTGTCATAAATAGCCTGATGGAGCCAGGAACTGAAGCAAGTGTTTTAACATCATTCCAGTCCCATTTTGCTCTTAAAAGACGCTGTACATGCTAAAGGAAGTGAATGGTTATATATCAATATGTGCATCTGCCCTTGCTCTCTCCCAGCTTTCAGACCAAATCTGGCTTCTGCACGTTCTGACTTACAACTTTAAGGGATTTCTCCTGGGATGGGGATTGTGTGTAACTCGTGCGGAGTTATGGCACAGGACACCCCTCGCTGCTTCCTCCTTTTTGGCAGAGGAAGGGATTTCTCTGCGTGGTGGTGGCGGTAAAGGAGGCTGGGAAAAGGGCTTCTCAGCCAAACGTCCAGGAGGTGCTAAAACTAAAAGACCCTGAACATTACAAGGTTTGAAGAGTCCCTGCACAAACACAGAAATCCAGCCACAGCAGACGTGCTGGGGAGGAAGGAAAGGGCTTTGAGTCCCCAAATCATTTAAAAATTCATTACAACAGTTGCTGGTCTCCAAGCCAACAACGGCAGGATCGTGCAGTACTGACCAAGAAGAGCCCGTTCGAGCTGCTTTTGAAGGTGTTGCTAATTAAAAAGGATCTGCAAACCAACCGACTGATCGAGGACTCGTTTAATAAATAAGACACGGGGCTGCAGCGGTGGCTTCGGGCACAACGGGAGGGAGTCGAGCCGCCGTCCGCCGCCTCCCGGGGCCGCGGAGGAGTTTGCCATTTTGCAGAGCGGGGCCAGCAGCAAGCACTCAAGGCTGTCGCCCGCAGCGCGCTCCTCCTTGGGGCGGCAGCGGTTCCTCCCTGGCACCGCAGCATCCCTCGCCTGGCTTTAAATAGGTGCCAAGATGCTCAAGCCGCGCCAGGGAGCGGCTGAGAGGCAGGTTGGCTCCGCGGGCTGCAGAGATGCAGCAGGGGGTGAAGCCCCCATCTCACAAATGATGGGGGCAAGGAAAAAATGACGGAGGAACGAGAGGTGCACGAAGCTATGGAGCCTGGGAGCACACCCGAAAGCCCCAAGGACCTTCTGCCAGGCTGCTGCAATACCCAAGAGAGAGATGTCTAGTCCTGATGGATGCCACGAAATGCTGCTGAGCTCTTGGAAGAAACACCTGGGCTAAGAGCAACACACACGCGCACGCCTTGGACAACGGTCCTGTCCCGCGAGGGCTTTTGGCACAGAGGATATCGGGAATATGGGCAGGGACACGGGAACGGTGACTGTAACCAAAGCCCAGCAAGCCAGCACGGCAAAGGACTCCGGTTAGGTACAACCGTGAACAGACATGTTAGCGTTACTGTAGGAAGGGGGGAAAAAAACCACATGCAACTAAGTCAACTTCTGGGAGAGCGCTCAGGCCACTCGAGGGCTATGTACAAATCCCCGCCGCAGCTCGGGAGCACTCTTCCCATGGAGAGGAAAGGGCTGCTCCGCCGCTCCAGCCAGCCACGACCACCCCGCTGGCTGCCGGGACCACAGGCCCTACGGCTTCGCTGCCGGGGGGGGGGGTTAGCCTCTAGGGGATGGACCTTTGGGAGCAAGCGGGAAGAGGATGAGCCTGTGAATGTCTCCTACGCAGGCTACTAAAAACATACTGGGTGGCCAGAAGCATCAGCGAAAGCCCAACGCTCCCCCAAAAACACTCCCACGCCCCCAGGGACCTGGTCACCGCATCCACGTGCAGGACGAGGGAAGAGCGAGGTGGGATGGGGAAACCACACCGTTTAGGACTTAAATCTGAACCCCGCAGAAGAGCAGTGCTCTCGCGGGAGGAGCACCGCGGCAGGCGTGGATGACCGCGCGCACATGGCTTGCGACCTGGCATGGGTGCTCCACCAGAAGAGGTCCGTCCCCCAAGGATGCTCCGTCCCCAGCCTCGTGGTGGGCCGGGGACCTGCACGGGGACAGACCACAGCGACTCTACAGCCCCATTTCTCTAGCAGTGAAAAACTTTGCAGCAAAGCAAGAGGGATGGAGAGCGCGGCTTGGTGTTCTTGCGTGTTTTGYGGGGTACCGGCTGGAAGACCAGGAGTGTTTTGTGGAAGAAAACCCACCGGAAGCAGTGGGGTCAGGCAGCGAGGCGAGGGAAGGGACTCCCGTGGCATGTCCTGTGGTGGTGTTCCCAGAAGTAGCTCCCCAGGTGACACAGGTCCCCTTTGCTGGGGGACAGACACAGCTGGAAGACTCAAACCTGCCCCCAGCAGCCCCAAGACACAGCTGAAGTCCTCGGAGCCGCAAGCAGTGACATTTAAGCAGTGACACAGTGATTTAAAACTCCCAACACAGGCGCTAACGCAGCTCGGCCGCAGGGTCCTGCCTGAGTACAGACAGAGAGCTCGAAGCCGGAGCGATGCAGAACGGCCAGCGTCCTGGCTCCCACCCCACATCTGCAGCAACGCCCCGGCGAGGATGGAAGAGGTGGCCATCACCGGGCCCAGGTGCACCGAAATGTAACGTCTGCCCTCCGGAAGGGTATCCGAGTCGGAAACAGCAATGGCTGGTGCCTTTCCCAAAGTGAAATGTCTCTGCGAGCCCCTCAGGGAGGACTGGCATGGGGCACGGAGAGGGACCGAGGGGCAAGTGAAGGGGGGCAGGGAGACTTGAGCTGATGCAGAAGGGGGTGCAGGAGGCAAGGACCGCGTGTCCGAGGTGGGAGGCGGTGTCCTGCAGCGCTGACGTCCGACCCAGAGAGCCGGCTGCCTGCAGGTGCCACGGAGCCACCAGGGGGAAAATGTCTCGCAAAGGCCAAAGTCTCTCCGAGGATGATGCCCCGTGAGCCCGCTTCTCCGCTCACTGTCTGGAGCGATGTCCCCGGCCTGGCCGGTGCACAGCGCCTTCAGACTCCCCTCGCCAGAACAGCGACACTTCGTTAAACAGGGACCAGAAGTCTTAATTAGCCACAGGAGAATCCAGCACCTCCACTGTCCACGCCTGGAGGCAATGCCCTGTCCTGCCCCCGGGGCTACTCCTCAAAACCGGCCTCGTGCACGAGGAGGGTAGACCTCTGCGAGCCGGGTGCCCCACGCGCGCACGGCGAGGCCTGGGGGGTCTCTGGCGCCAGGAGGAGCTCCACGTCTATAGGTTTTCGCCGGGCTGGTACTGGGGCTCTGTCGACGTGAAGTAGTCCTCGAGGAAGGCCTGCAGGTACTCGAAGGTGGGCCGCTCCTCCGGGTCCTTCCTCCAGCACTGGCACATGAGGTCGTGCAGCGACTCGGGGCACTCGGGCGGGCAAGGCATCCGGTAGCCCCGCTCCACCTGGTCGAGCACCTCCCGGTTGACCATCCCTGCCAGCCGAGGAGACACAGCACCAAGTGAGAGCGGGCCGYGTCCCTCAGCAGCACCTCTACCAGAGGGGACGAACGAGGGCAYGTTGCTGGGGCAGCGAGCTGCAAGCCATATGGACAACCCCCATGGCTCACTTTGCAGGGAGAAAAAGGGGACCCATCTTCCCAACACCACTCATCCTTGCTAGCAGACACCCCGTCACCTCACTGGGGATCTGGAGCAGGAGAGGGAGGGTGGCTGTGACGTGCACAACTGCTCCTGGCCCACAGTCATCTTCCCACTCGGAAGATGACTTGTCCATCAACTTCTTTACTGTGAGGGTAACAGAGCACTGGAACAGGTTGCCCAGAGAGGTTGTGGAGTTTCCATCCTTGGGGATATTCAAAAGCTATCTGGACAGGGTCCTGGGCAAAGTGCTCTAGAGGACCCTGCCTGAACGGGGGGGGAGGGTTGGATTAGACGATCTCCAGAGGTCCCTTCCAACYTCAGCCATTCTGTGATTGGCAYGGAGCCGAAACCTGACTTTCCCACACCATGTGCTGCTTGCCACCCGCCATCCCGAGGCTCACCTACCCCCTCTCAGCGTGGTCTGACCTGGGGACGGGGCAGCACAGGCAGTTCGCCCTCCGAGACTGCCCTCTCTGCCCATACAGCAGGAGACACATCCCATCAATTTGTTCCTTTGCTAAGATGGTTACGGGAGGCAACGTAACACCGGGAGGGAGAGCTGCTCAGAGGGCAGCTGGGGTGAGGACATCACTAAGGCGACAGCATTTCTGCTGGCAAGTGCCCGCTCTCACCTGGGTATGGCACTCTGCCCTTGGTGGTCAGCTCGGTCAAGAGGATGCCAAAGGACCAGACATCCGACTTGATGGTGAACCTGCCGTACAAAGCCGCTTCGGGGGCCGTCCACTTGATGGGGAACTTTGCACCTGAATGGAGAGATGCCGTGAGGGACGGCTCCTGGCAAGCAGCAGGGCGTGAGCCCGTTGCAAGCAGCTCTGGGTGCACGCGGCGGCCTCGCTTCGGCAGCGAGCCAACACGTACCTTGCCGGGCGGTGTACTCGTTGTCCTCGATGAGGCGCGCCAAGCCGAAGTCGGCCACTTTGCACACCAGGTTCTCCCCCACGAGGATGTTGGCCGCGCGGAGATCACGGTGCACGTAGTTCATCCTCTCCACGTAGGCCATGCCGGATGCAATCTGCGGCCACGCGGAGCAGAGCATGAGAAGCAGCTATGGGACCTGGCACAGCCAAGCACCCTGATGCTCGCTGGGTGACACCAGGGCCCCAGGGAGCTGCCAGCACCCCGGAGGAAGGTCCTGCAGGGGAACAGCTCTGCAGCTGGACCAGACTCGGCCGACAAGACATGGGAGCAGCCGTTTGCTCAAGAAGAGCCATGCATACGCAGGCTCACGATGACGGCTACGCCAGCTGGCTGGGGACACCTGGTGGTGATGGGAACCTTCCTTCCCCCAGGGACTGTGCAAAATGCTGGTCCCAGACCGGGCCCAGCTGCAGCCGCCAGTGTAGGGCTGGACCGGCAGGATCTGCCCATGCCCCGACCACAGCCAAAGCTGCTGGAGGAGAGGGTTTAGCACAGGGTCCTCGCACAGCTTTTCCAAGGGGGATTTCATTTCCCTTCTGCCAAGCTGCGCCAGGCTCCCGAGCACCCTGTGACCCGACAGCGGCTGGACCCATGTGAGGGGCACAACAGCCTGGCGAACGCTGCCAGAGCAGGACGCCGAAGGACCAGGAGACCCAGGGAAGCCCAAACCCACCTGAGCCGCCATGTCCACGAGCTGGGGCAGCCGCAGGTACTTGCCCATCTCTCCCTTCAGGAAGTCCAGGAGGCTCCCTGCAAGGAAGACAACAGTGAGTGCCCTTTGGAGGAGTACAGCCGACTCGGCTGCGCAGATGCTCCTGGCTTGGGAGCTCAGCGGATCAGTTCTGCCCAGGCAGCTCCTGCTGCCTGGAGGTGCTCACCTTTGCTCATGTACTCAGTGACGATGTAAATGGGCTCCTCTGAAACCACCGCGTAGAGCTGAACCAGCTTCTCGTGGCGGAGCTTCTTCATGACCTGGGCTTCCTGCAGGAACGCCTCCGGAGACATGGTGCCGGGTTTCAGTGTCTTTATGGCCACTCTGGTGGTGCCGTTCCAGGTCCCTAAAGCACAAGGCCGAGGCCACTCAGGAAACGCCTCCATTTGTGGGTGTGGGGCTGTGTCCCTGCTCCCCCCAGCACCGTGGGTTTAAGCCATCTGGAGATGGCCAGGGAGAGAGGATGCTGTGCTAATCCCAGGCCACTCTGCATCCTTGCAAACCCCCCCAACCGAGGAAGCTCCCACCAGAGGGAACAGCCCTTGCAACCACCTCCTTCCTTCACCCCAAGTCCCTGAGCCAATGGGCAAAGACACCATCCAGACTTGCTGCTGGCCAAGCTTCATAGGATCTCACTGAAAAGACCCTGTTTGGGCTGGGGACATCGCAGCCCATTCTGCAGAGGACGGCAAAAGCAGCCGCTCTGCTCATCGTCCATCCCCCCTCGGCACCACGCGGCTTCCCCGGGGCGAGGGCCGATGCCCACGGGCCTGGGTATGGGGCTGCAGCAGTCCTTACCCATCCACACTTCTCCAAAGCAGCCTTGGCCCAGCTTCACCTCGAGCCGCAGAGACTCCCGGGGGATCTCCCACGCGTCCTTGGCCAGGCCTTGGGTCTGGGGCTTGGAGGTGGGGCAGACGTTGGTGAGGCGGTGACACAAGCCGTCGGCGTGCTCTAGGGCACGGGGGGAGAATTCCAGCGTGACACTTGGGCACTTAGACACGCGACAGCTTTACCCCACGTCTTCCCAGCCAAACACCTTGGGGACTTGTATCCGGACCCTTTCCTTCTTCCCTAAAATCCAGGCAGCTTTTCGCCTGGGTCTCCTCCTCTGCTGGTTGGGGGCCCCCCAGCTCAGCGTTCACTTCCCGACRGCCGCTTTCCTTGCGCTGACGGCAGCCCCTGCCTGCTCCGCGCCCCGCACGCCTGCTCAGGGCAGCCGGCGACTTCTCTGACTGTTTCCCCCAACACTGAGTACTCATCTCCCTGCGGGGGGTCTTGTTCTCCTTGAGGGATGAGGACAAGAACGAAGGGATCGTGCAGAGTTATTCCTCTGGCCCAAGGACACCCTGTCTCCTGGTGCTGGAAACCAGCTTCTCTGCTGGCTGCAGCAGCACAGCTGAGGCCAACGCCGCCTCCTCACCGTGCACCCAGCCCCGACACATCCCACAGCTCCTTCCCCTGGGCCGGCATCTCATCCCGGTTCCYGACCAAACCATGGCAGCGAGCCAGCGATGCTGCAACCGCACTCACGAGGGAAAGGCTGGGTAGGGATGGGGGCTATCCCAAACTGGCTCCGCACCAAAAATGATAGTGCTGGACCCCCAAGAGGGGTCTACCTACAGCCCCGCCACTGCAGCAGGTGGGAGAGCTGCGACGGGGCCAGAGCAGGGGCTTCCTCCTGGCAGACAAGCTCAATCACCCCCTTCATCGCCCAACAGCCCTGCTCCCTTCCTGCCTCCGCCTCGCCCCCTCTCGCGCCTCCCTCTCCGCTGGCCTTTCCCCGCTTGCYGCAGCCACTTCCAGGCCGCCGCAGCTCCTGCTCGGCTTCGCCCAGCCCCAAGGGCTGCCGGCGCAGGGCGGTCGCTGCGCGCAGGACGGGCCGTGCCGTGCCGTGCCGCGCCGCGGGTACCCACTGGAGTAATAGGCCACCAGCTGCTGCAGGCTGTTGAACTGGGTGCGCGAGGTGATGTAGAAGCCGCCACTGTCCAGCTTGCGGATCTTGTAGTGCTTCACGTTGAGCCCCTTGGCGTTGTCGAAGTCGGAGACGGAGAGGCAGTAGGCACCTGCGGGCAGAAGCGAGCAGCTCAGGGCTGCGGCGGCGGTGGCGGCACCTCGGGGTGCAGGGGAGCGCTCTGCCAACCCGCGGGGCTCCGCGGCACCGCACCTGGCCGGCGCCTCGTCCCTCGCTCACGGCTGATCCGGCAGCCAGGCCGGCAGCAGGGCAAGGACGCCGTCTGCCAGCCGCGGCCAAGTGGCCCCATCCCACCAGCCGGGCGGGAACCCGAGTTAACCCCCAGCTGCTCCCTTCGGACGCAGGCAGCCGGCACTGCTGAACCACTTCATTACAGCCTCCAGCCAGCGCTGCCGGCGCTGCCAAGCCTCGCAGACAGCCAGGGCTGGCCAGCTCGGCGCGGGGCCGGCGGCTCTCCGGGGAGACCCCAGCGAYGGCGGAGAGCAACCGCAGCTCAGCCCTCGGGCAGGGGCGATTGCCGCGGGGCTGCTCTTGCAGCCCTGGGAGGCAAGAGCTGGGCTCAGCATCCTTGAGCAGTTAGGCAAACGTCAGCAAGGCCTTTCGCCTCCTCTGAACCCCCAGGTTTTAAGGCGCTGTGCGTACCGCTGGCACGCTGCACGCCAGCCGCGATCACCGTCTCCCCCCGACGTGAGCCAGAGTGCGTGCGCACACAGCACGGCGTGGCTCCTGCCTGCTCCAAAGCCTGGGCACGGGCTTTTGTTCAGCCTCGGCCCGATGGGCCCAGAAACGGCGTGGAAAGGAAAAAATGCTCCTCTCCCACCTCACCGGGCGCACAGAGTGGAGGCGAAACCAAGCCGTAAGACAGGAAGCCCGCTGCTGTTCCCGCCGGCACAGACACTGCTCCGGGCCGGGACGCGCAGGGAGGGAGAGGACGGACGGGAGGCAGCCCCGGGCTGCAACCCCTTCGCAAAGCTGCAGGAAGAGCACAAAGCACTATGTGGCATCTCACGCAGGGGTAAAGGGACCGGTGGCCCCGACTGCCCCCTCCCCGAATGCCACCGCAGACATCGCTTTGCGCCTTTGTCCCTGCTTTGCCCACACTCCTGCCGTACTGCAACACCAGGGCCACAAATAGCGAAAGGAAGGATTTATGCCTGTGCTTAAATGAACTGTTTCCACTGGAATAAAGTAAATAGTGCCAGATTCAAAGCCCCAAAATAGAATAGCACGTCAAGGAGCTTTTCCCAAAGGTGCACTTGGAGTCAAAACTAAACCGTGTTTCCAGGTAAGAAAAAGCATCTTCAGGCAGCCAACTTTTAAAAATCACAACTCGCACTTTCAAGAGACACAAAATTAATACAAAGAATCATTAGACATGAAGTAGGACCTAAAAATTCATCATTTGCCCTGGTGAGTTKCCCAGGAAGCACATTTTCAAGACCTTGCACTTATAAAGGAGCCAGGAAAAAACAAAAAAACCCCCATACGCTTGGGGAAGTGGAGGGGAAGGAAGAGCATCCTCCATCCCAGCCCCCCTGGAGCCGGGAGCTCGCAAGCCAAAGCAAAAAGCCCCGTGCAGAGAGCTCCCGACTCGACAGCGAAGGCGGCCGTGGCACAGCCCCTGGGGCGGAGGTGGGCACGGGGACCCCACACCATGGCGCCGGCCGGGCTCCGTTCCCGCGCTCGTGTCCCGCAGCGCCCGCACGGAGCGCGTCGCCCTCCCGTGCCCGGCCGGGCGAGGGGAGGGTGCAGAGCGATGCTCTTAGCTCGCCTCTTCTCCCGTCCTGCAGCGGCTGGAAACAGAGCCGTCACTCTGCAGCCTGGGAGAGGGGATGCTGCTATCTGCATTTCCAAGTGCTCCGGAGGCACTGAAACGAGCCAAAACGCAGCCGGCAGCGCTGCGCAGGGAGCAAACCTCGGATGCGCAAGCCCAAAGAGCAGAGACAGGGCGAGCGCCRAAACCGGAGAGGGGAAGGCACCAGGCTCCCACTTCGCAACGAGCCGAAACATCTCTTCCGAGGACCAAAGCCGGCCGGGCGGGGCCGGAGCAGAAGCGGCCACGTCCCGCGGCGGAGAGCGCCCGCGGGGAGCCGGCGGTCGCGGCGCTGCGCTGCACCACGCGGCGGCTGGCGCAAAGACAAAGCCGCCGGCTCGGCGCTGCCGCCCTCCCGCGCGTCCCCGTGGCTAACGGCTACGCGGCCATCCCCAGCGCCGTGACCCGCTTCCCAAGGCGGGCGGAGGGGGAGGCCGCCGAGGCCTGGGTCTGTGCCAGCCGCCTCCCTCCGGCCCCCCGCCGCGGCGCCCGCCGGCACGGCGCCCACCGGCACGGCTCACCTTTCGTGGTCTCGCTCTCCCTCACCAGGAAGGTGCCGCGGGGGTTTTCCGGGTTGAGCAGCAGCCGCTCGGACTCCCGCCGAGTGATCTTCCCAAAATACCACCTGGAAGAGGGAGCGGGAGAGGCTCAGCGGGGCGCACCCRCCCGCCCCGTCCACTGCCTTTAGAAGCAGGTCCCCAAGAGCGGCCCCGGCCCCCCGCGCCCGCGTTTCGGAGCGCGCAGGCTGCCGGGACGCCAACCCCGCGAGCGCTGCCGTAGCTCCAGGCGCCTCCCGAACAGCATGGCCATGGAGGCGCCGGCAGCCGCCGGGGGTGCAGGAGCCCCGGGAGCGGCTGCGCGGGAGGGAAGCGCTGCTGCGGCCCGGCCGGCCGGTGGGGAAGGTCCTCGGAGACCCGACCGGCAGGGCGGAGGGGCTGGCACTGCCCGCTTCCCGCGTGTTACGGCCACCCCCCGCGCCCGCTGGCCCCCGAATCCGCAAACGCAACGTTTGCGCTTCCCTTAGGCGCAGCTGAGTGGCTTTTTGYGATGATAAAAACTGGGCCGAACGCTTCAGCTCCGCCGGGGCCCCCTGCACGCTAGCGCTCGTCCCTCCGCCCCGCAAACACGCCTCGTCTCGGCCTCTCCCGTGGGCCTTAAAGAAAGGCAGGAAAAGGTGTAAACCGGCGAAAAGAGGGCAATTACTCTTCAGCCTGGATGGAGTCCGAGGGCGCAACGTAGTTACTGGGGATGTAGCCCGTCTGTCCGGTGGTGAGGGAGTGAGCCAGCCACCAGTCGCCTTCCCTGGAAGAGAGCCGAGAGACAGCGTCAACCCGAGGCGTCCCCGAGCTGTCCCCGGCCGCCCCGCGCTGGGGGGCTCCGTGCTGGGGCGGCAGCCGGCGAGACGCCCGCCGATGTGAGCCGGGGCTGCCCGAAGGGGAGACGCGCCGGGAACGCGAGCCCGCGGACGAGCGGGGGCCAAAAGGCAGAGCGGGGAAGCGGGGGAACAGGGGGAAAAAGAAAAAAAAATAAATTAAAATTAAAAAAAGGCAACGAAATGATGGAAGCGGTTTCAAAAAGCACCAGGAAAAACAAAACGGCAAAATTTGTTAAACGCAGGCTACGTGAAAGCAACAAAAGGGGGAAAATTAATAAGCAAAGGCGAGAGGTGGAAAACGGTTAAGTGGCCTTTGCCCGGCAGCGAGGTCCTAGGGCCGGAGCCGGCGGCACAGGACAGCCAGGCGGGATCCGCAGGGGAATTCCCACGGCAGCCCCGGGCGGGATGAGCTCCGCGCCCGCAAAACCCCTCGCAGCGGCACAGCTCCGCAGGGCTCCGGGCGGCTTCTCCCGCAGCTCCCCAGCCTGTCCCGATGCCGCCTGCAAAGACGCGGGGCGGATACGGAGCGGCACCAGGCCCTTTGGCCACCGCTGCCCAGGGCCCGGCGGGGGGAGTGGGACCCTCGGCCCCCCGGACCTGCTCGCACCGGGCTCCGCCGTCCTCCCCGCGACGGCCCCAGGGAGGCTCCGAAGAGGGTCAGGAGCAGGAAAGGCTGAGAAGCAAAATCAAAGGGCCCTGGAAGGAAGTTTCCCCTTCCCAGTGGACAGCGGGAGGTTCCTCACACAACATGGACGTTCTTGTCCATCAAAGACAGAACCAATTAAAAAAAAAAAAAGAGTTTTTTTTTTTTTTTTTTTTTAAAGCATGCGTCTAATTTATTCTGACCACAAGGGAGACAAGGCTACAGGAAAACTGCAGATTCCCGAAACGAGCACTGCAAGGATTTGCCAGATGGTTCAACGTTTCGGGGCAACCTTCTCAAACACTTAAAAAAAAGGCAATAATCTCAGTCTCCAGCGACAGACTGGCTCCCCGCGCAGCCCCTGACGACGGCTGAACCCCGGGGGGAAGCCGGATCTGTCCCTGCTCCCTGCGCAAGCGCGGACCCCGACCTTGCTGCCGGCACGGCCGCGCACAGCGCCGGGTCCCCGCTCCCTGCAGGCTCGCTCAGCGCCGCCCGCCCCGCTGGCAACGGCGGCTTCGAACGCGGCTCGTGACGTTCACTTGACCCAGCTACAGGCAGCCGGGCTGCAAAGCGGCYGCGAGAAGGCGGCCGCCGGGTCCGCACGCTGGTGCACCACAAGCACCAGCAGGTGCTTCAGCTATTCAGGTACTGGAGCAACAAAAGCTGCATCCACGAGGAGTCGTGGGGAGCTCGGCGACGGACGGACCGGAGCCCCGGCAGAGCCGCGCGCTGTCCCGGCTCCTGCCAAGCAGCCTGCGGCCGCGGGCTCAGCCTTTCCCGCGCCGGCGCGCTGCTGCCGAGCGGGCAGACGTGTTGGCAGGGCGCTGATATAAAGAGCAGCGCAGTGTTTGTCCTCCTCTTGGCCCCTGTCGCCTGTCGCAGGAGGTGGCTGCAGGGATTTCCACGGCTCCCCGGATGGAGCTGTGCCCCAGCCACCTTCACTGGGACAGTTGCGAAGGGGGCAGGAGGCTGCTTCAGCCTCCTTTCCCACCGGACTGGAGAAAACATCTGCTTGAGAAATGCCCAGATTTCAACTTGCGGCTTTATTCCAGCTCGGGCTGAAAGGCTGCAATCTGGGAATTCTGCAAAAACAAACTATTCCAAAAATGTCTCAGTGGGACAGGAAAAAGAAAAAAACAAACAAATCAAAGCATTTCAACAATTCCCTGCACGATCTTACCCAAAACACCCCATTACATCCCTGCTGACTGCCAGATGGCTGGGAGGAAACCTTCCCCTGCTGGAAACAGTACCACGAGAGCCTTTCCCTCACTGCCATGAATGGATCCGACCATTTGGGGAAGCACAGCATCTCCAAAGACGGCACGGGACATTGGAGCAGGGGGTGAGTGACGTGGTGACCACATGCTGGGACCACTCAAGCTTGGGGCTGGCTCTTCCTCTGCTTGTCCCAAGCCAAGCCCTGGGTCCGCTGCAGCCAAGATTGGCCTGAGTAAATTTCCCAAGCCCTGTCTCCTCTCGCCCTCCAAAAACGCAGCCCCCTTGCAGCAGACAAAACCACTAGTCACCTTGGAAAAACGTTGGCCTGCAGCTGAGCCAGCCAAYGGCAGCGCCCCATGGCTTCAACGTTATGGTGCAGGGACAGGCTTTCCGGCCACAGAGGCTGCAGGTGAGCCTCGTGCCCTCAAGCCTCAAAAGGGGATGGTGGCCGGTCTCCAGCCAAGCTCGGTTCATGATGAAGCACAGAGCTGCTCTCAGTGCAGACAACCACTTTGGTTGGGGCCCATTCCTGCACGTCAGCCCCATCGAAAGGCGGTCCCAAGCAGCCTCTGTTTTTGGGCTCCCACTCTGCAAAGGACCTGGTAGCCCTTTTCAGATTAAATGCAGCATTGTCCAAAAGAGCTTCTTGATAGCCCTGCCAGCCTCCTGGGCTCCAGCCATGACTCTTCTCTCAAAGCCCAGAGGCAGAAGACATTGCATGCCTGCCTTTGCCGCCTCCAAAACCTTGCAACTCCTTCCTGTGAAGGCTGGGGAGTGGAGTGCCAGGTGTTTGACTTTCCCGGAGGTCTGCAGTTATCTCATTTCAGTCCATATGACTCCTTCCCCTCCAATTTCATTTGGACTGGAGCAAGTCCAACATTTCAAGAACAGTGCTAAAAGGTCTGAACTCTGCAATTYCAGAGATCAATCTAGATTCACTCAAAACTAGGCTTAGATTAGAGCATGCAACACACTCAGCCAGACAAGTTTCACAAGAGCATTACACGACTCCCAGCCCACCACCAAAGGGCATGCAGATACCATCAAGCAACACCCTCTGGCCGCCACATTTTTCTAACGAGCCTTTTCAGAGGGAAAACAGTATCTCCAGCGTTCCAGCTCACCGCGCTTGGAGCACATGGCTCAAGCACAAGCTATAAGGCAAGTCAGCACAAATGCTGGACAAGGTGGGCAGCTCTTCCAAGGCTGTCTGGAGCACCTGGGCACCAGAGCAGGAGGCTGAGGGGCTGAAAGCATTCATCACAAAGAGACGTTTACTCCTCCGCTAGCACCGTGCAAAGGAGTTTTCCAAAGTCTGTCTGCCTCTGGAAGTCTCATCAACGTAGTTGCCCCAGGTACCAGAAGGGTCAGTAGCTAAACACTGCACCTTCGATTTCTTATGTTCTGCATCTCCAGCCCAGTCCTTTTGTTCGCCAGGAGGCTGCAGAGCGTGTACCACACAGACCCTCCTCTCTGACCAAGCCTTTGAAAAACCACAGCRGGAGAGCGAAAAAGAAGAAGAAAAAAAATGGAAACCCTGTAGGTGCTTTAATGGATAAAGAAAAAACCCTGAGCTATCGGCACAATCCAGAATCCCTGACAGGCAGAGCTCACTTTGTAGAAGCACAAATCAGAAAAAAAGCTTGGGGCTAGTACATCAATGGGGGTGTGAAATCAAGAGTCACCGAACACCCCAAATTAAGGCTTTTCTCGCGCCACTGAAGTCCTTCACTCTGCACATCCCAGGCTTCATGGATTAAATGCATCACCGTTAATACAGTGTTGGAACAAGGGAAAAAAGATCAAATAGAAAAAGCATGCGCGCAACACTGCTCGATCTCTGCAGGAGGAATATTACCTCTGGGACATTCCCTGATGTTTCCACTTTTTGACTTTGCAATGCTATTTTTGGTTCCCAGGTTTTAAGGAAGCAGCAGAGGGGAGAGCGAAAGCTGCTAAACCAGAAAGCTGCCCCCACAACATGCCGTGGCAGGCGCTCCTCGCCGCGCGCAGCCAGGCTGCGCCTCTGCAGACCACACGCATGCACATTCCTACTGCAGAGCACGCGTGGTTTCAATAGGGAGCATGTTTAGGATCACGTGCTTTTCCAGCTCGTCACACTGCCCTGCTCCACACATCAGGCAATGGATGCGCTGTTATGACTGCGATGGAGAGGAAACAACCAGGAGCCACAACCCTGAGGACGTGCCTGAGTCCCCCTGAGCGACTCACACACTTCATTGCTTGGATGAGAAAAGAGAATAGGCAAAAAAGACCAGGAGGGAGCAGCGGGCTAAGTGAAACRGGACTGCTGAGCGGTGCCAGACACAGACAAAGCGAGCAGGCCAAGTTCAGACCTCCTCGGTGCAAACAGCTCTGGATAGAGCTGTTTCCCGGCGCAGGAAGGGACTCCATGCTCTGTCCTGCTCACCCAGCGAGGAGAAACCCAGGAAACCACAAAATGATCAGGCAACCTCTCCTCCCAGCCCTGCTCCACCCAACCTTGCCCCAACACAGGCAGCAGACAAGCTTTTACCATTTAAGATCCATTAATAATAATAATAATAGTAATCGGCAATACACACCTGACGTCCACTTTTCTCCTAAATGAAAGCATGGTGCACAGGAGAGAAAACAGTCAAGAGAGAAGCTCAAATCAGAGACACTGTGTAAGCGCAGAGGCTGCAGAGAAGCAAAGTTGAAGAGGCATCTCCAGGCAAACGAGAGGGAGCTGAGCACTGACGGGGACCGGCGGGATCGGGACCCCACACAGGTGGACACAGACAAGTGCCAGGGAAGCTGCTGCCACCAGGACGAGAAAGCGCCTTGAGAGTCACGGGGCGGCTGGGTGGCAAAGCAGCGGTGCCTGCTGGCAGGGGCCAGGAGGACTCAGGAAAATGAGCAGCCCGAGCACCTGAACAACCTGGACAAGTCACAGCTTCTGGGGCGCCCCAGCTCAGTGCATCAGCACGAACCCTAATGGGAGGTGCTGTTTGCGTTTGAGGCTCTTTGAAGCTTTCCTCCCCATTTCGCTTCTGGGCTTTCCCCCCCCGCTACTTTGTGCCCCATCCCAGAGCTAGGGACACACTCGCTGCTGGTTCACAGCCCTCGTCATCTGAGCACCACCCTGGCCTCAAGCCTGGGCATGAGGGAGAGAGCAGCTCTGATACCGGAGAAGGCTCTTCACATGCAGGGACGGCATGGGGTATCCATCACGAAAGCTCTGGGGCTCAGTGACTCCTTTGATCCCCTCTAAACTCTGCAGGGGTAGGAGAGCCAGCAAGGTTCCCCGAGATGGGGACCCTGAGYGGCATCAGTCCCCGAGAGAGGGGAAGGCACCAGCTCACCCACACCAGCGCAGGCTGGCCCGCAGGGACACTTACGTGTTGTTGACAATTTGGAGACGTTCTCCTTTCTTGAAGGACAAGTCCGTTTCCGTCCGGGACTCGTAATCGTAGAGGGCCACGAAGGTGGTGACTCCACCTGCGACAGACACAAGCTCAAGAGGACCACACTCCCCATGGCACGGTGCTTGCTGCAGCCATGCCAAGAGGGCAGACGAGGGTCAGGGCAGCCCTCGCTTTGGGTCCTCCTCTCCCACTATCCTCAACCAGCAGATAGGAACCAGATCTGCTCTTTTATCAAGCACCCTCTCTAGTTCAAAGGCAGTGTCCTTCAAAAGGAGGAGGTCACACCATCACAAACCAAATCCATGCAAACCCAACCACTAATCCCCAAAGCACCCCTCTGCTCTTGGAGAGCCCCAATGGCACACTGACCTGCCAGAGCCCCGGAGCGCTGCGGCGACGTGACRGTGTCGGAGGTGTTGAAGCCCCCAAAGAGCTTGGACTCCGCAGCCATGGTCCCGAAGGTGCGGTTGGGCGTGCGATGGGTGTCGGGAGCGGCGGTCTTGTTGGGCGTCTGGGAGGCCGGGTAGCCTCCGTGGTGGGCGTTCTCCGTGGGCTCCAGGCTGCGCCGCCGCTGGCTGGCGTCTTTGGGCTTGCTCTTGCTGCTGCCCATGGTGCCGGGCTAAAAGAGACCAGTGCGCACATGCAAAAGCGTCTTTTTTTTTTTTTTTTTAAAAAAAAAAAGGCTGTTTCCTAAGGCTTGTGCAACAGACGCCTGCCCACTAGGAAACGAAACAAAATCGCCGCAGTCTTTTCAAGCATCAGCTGCCAGGAAGTCTGGATGTCCTGCCCTTGCCCTGGGATAACATCGCCACTTGGTTAAATTCAAGCCACCTCCCGCATCTCCGTATTAGCTAGCGCAACACTCGCTAGAAGTGGAACGGACGCAACGCGCTCAGCGAGCGATAAGGCAAGTACCGGCGGGAAGCACACAGGAAGCAATATAACGGAGCGAATAATGTCGAGCCCGTGCCCTTCCCAGGCAGCAAACCGGGCAACAAGAGCGGAGCCCAGCGCAGCCGCAGAGCTGGGATCTGCGTCCGGCGCTCTGGAGCGGGTCTCAGACCCTACGGGAGTGGAGTAGGGAGATGAAATACAGTGACCAGGACGACAGCACAGATGCCCCCTCCCGAAGCCCTAGGGCCCTTCAGCAGGCCAACTCCAAAGCCGAAGGGTCCTGGGCATCAGTGCGCGCAGCAGCCAAGCCCCGGGGCTCCCTTGTCCCTCCAGCACGCGAGGAATTCGCAGGGCCGGGTTTTCTCTTCCCGGTGCACCCTCGCGGCTCCTCCAGCGCCTCCCGCCCCCGTGCAAGGGGTCCATGCGCGGCGCGCGTGCCGGTCCGACACGTGGGGCCCCACGGGGCGACAGCAGCGCTGCGGGGCAGCTTGACCGCTCCATGATGGCAGCGGCACCGCTGCCTGGGGGCACAGCCCAGCCCAGCGCCCGCCGCCGGCTCGGGGCTCGCGAGACAGAGACGCGGCTGGATGGCAGAGCCGCGGGGCCGCCGCTGGTGCCAGTCCGGAGCCTTTCCCGCGTGCCTCCCTCGCACCCCCGGCACTGAACCAGCACATTTTGCAGGGGGGTCGCAGCTGCGGCGAAGCAGCCCGGGTGCTGCAAGTGCTGCACGCTGCAGCCCAGCAGCCGGGCGCCCGCGTGGGACCACGGCGCCGGTCCCACYGGAGCTGCCTGCCGTCACGGTCCTTACACCCAACGGCTCCTACCGGGGCACTTAGGCATGGGCAGGAGGAGGAAGACCCAGACCAACACTCATGAGTTTGGATTGCTCCGAGAGCAGAAACTGAGACTATCCAGAGCTGCCCCATCCTCTCCTTTCTCAGGGAGGGGATTTAGACGCTGAGGATGTTTCTGTGAAGTCCAAAACGTGCAGCAGATGAAGCTCTCAGAAACAGCGAGCATGAGAAAAGTTTCAGCCGTGAGCAGTTTAAGGCAGTCAGCAGCTAAAGACCAAGGGATCTCTGCTTTATATATAGTCATGCCTTCCTTTCCACTCAAGATCACGCTCTATAAATACCTTCAAGGTAATGATATAAATGAAGGAAGGGAATTATTCGCAGTCTCCAAAGATGGCAGGATACACAGCAGTGTCCTGAAGCTATGGAAGGAAATATTTAGGCTAGATCACGCACGACAGGATGGAAAAGGGAGGGGGAGAAAAACAGGGAGAATGTCTTTAATACAAGAGGACAACGGGGCGAAGAGCAGAGGCGGCAGCAGACACCTCCAGGGCACGCTCGGAGGGCGAGCTGGAYGCGAGGGTTTGCAAGGGATCAGCCTCCCCAAACAGATGCTTTTCCAACCCAGCTTGCGACGGGAGCTCAGGCCGACCCAAAGGCTTCAAGGGCCCCGGCGCAAGGCGGGACAGGAACGCGAAATAAAAGCCCTGGGCTCACAAATTGTCCCTGCAGCAGCCCGGAGGCAGCCCCGAGGAGCAGGGGAGCGGGTCTGCCCCGCAAATAACCGTGCTCTCAAAACCCGGGCGCACAAGTCTCCAAAGCAGAATTTGGGGGAAAAGCAGGTACTTGGAAACAACAGGAAAGAGCCCCCCGCCCGTAACACAAGACGAAAAAAGCCGGTCTCCCCTTCCTCGCGTCCTTCAGCCGAGCCTTTCGCTCACCTCGGCGCCGCTCCCTGCCAGCGGCTCCCGTCCCCGCGTCCCCCACCCCAGGCTGCGGCGCGGCGGAGGAGCAGGGAGCGCGCGGTGCCCCGGGAAGGCTGGCGGCCGCCGCGCGGCTCGTGACTGCCCACACGACCGTGAACAACGCGCGCCAGCCGCGGCTCAGAGTTTCCCCTAGCAGTGGCACTTCCCCAAGCAGGAAAAGACCCAGGATCGGCCCCGGCAGCGCCCTGAGAGGGGAGACGCTGCCTCCCACCACCACCGCCGGCTCCTCCGCTTGGGGGAAGAGGGCAACTGTGATTTCCAGGTCTTTGGGTTTAATCAGCTAAGCGAGGCCCTGCAGCGGTTTTGCCTCCCAGACGGTCTCTGGCCGGAGCGCGGCAGCAGAAGAGGGCAAACAGCCCCGGCTCCTGCCCCGCGGGTTGCTGAAGCGAGCGAGTCCCACCAGCCCCAAACTCGGTCTCCGGAGGCACGAAAGCCTTGGAAGGGGAGCGCGCCCGGGCTCCCGGCACAAGAGGGACCAGAGGTTCCYCGCAAGACCACGTGCCCCATGAGACCACCCTTACGGCTCTGCCATGCACAAGGTGGAAGGATGGACTGGCGCAGTGCCTTGGGTGCCACCGGTCGGAAACCCCCTCGCGGGACGGCAGGACGAGCAGCGCCCAGCGAAAGCCGCCCACGTGGCTGCCGGCCCGGGCACCCRGGGACAGCTTGGCTGAACAACTGGTTTTTCAGTGTGCTGAGAAAAATCAAAGGACTCTAAAATAGCTAAAACGCCTAGACATTAAATAGAAGCAGAGCACAGAAAGGTCATCCACGCCAGCCACGATGACTGGGGACCGTGTCAACACAGGGCACCACCAGCCTGCAGTCCTCAAGGACACAGGTCAAAAGCCACGAGCATCACTCTGTGTTTTTGCATTGAAAAAGCCACAAGCATCACCAYGCGTTTTTGCATTGCAAAAGCAGCCAGCATCACCGCGTGTTTTTACATTGCAAACTGGTTTGCACCTAAACGCCTACCCATACTTGTTTCACTTTGGCTAGCACAAAACCTAGGCTGGCAACCCCAAAACGCACCCAGAGGCCCCGACAGGCTTGTGTTGTCCACGCTGCCACGTCCTCGGAGCCCCTGGAGCAATTCAGCCGAGGTGAACACGCGGCTTCATCCCTGCTGGCGCGCACGCCCCTCCGGCAGTCGCCCCACGGCGCACCCCGGGACGCCCGCCACGGCCTCCCCTTGCCTGGGSGCTGCACGCYGGCGAGGTGCCACCCGGGAAAGCCRTGCCGCTCGCCYGGCCACGGGGCGTTCGCCGCCCGCGCGTGGGGAGGGGGACACGAGACATCCCCCGCAGCCCTGAGCTTCAAAGTGCGAAAGAGTCTTGCAAGGAGATCGCCCTCCCCTTCCCTCCCGAAAACAGCGCCCACCGGGGTCGGTGCCTATTCGCTCCTCCCGCGGAGGAACTGGCAGCGACGCAAGGGGAGGCGCCGGGAAAGGCGTTATTAATGACGGCGGCAGSAATGTGCCGCGCACAGAGGTCTCCGGGGACCCAGCGCGGATCCGCGCCAAGGGCCCGCGGGAGCCGGGGGCCAGACGGCACAGCAGGCGACGGCGCTGCCCGCTCGCTCGCTCGCTCTCGGCGGCCGCCCCTGCTCTGCGGCCGCATCCCTGCTCGTCTCGCTGAGCACGCTGCCGCGTTTCCAGCGGGAGCGACCAGGGGCAAAGCAAAGCAGCCCTGGAAGCGGCAGGGCAGGCGGCGATCGGCTCCCCGCGGAGCCCGTGGCCTTGCGGCAGCCGCCCGGCACAAACCCCAGGCGCCGCAGCGGCCACGGCGGATGTGTGCGCGGGGCCGTCGGGCCCGCGAGCGGGTCGCAGGCAGCGGAGACCAGCCCGGCCCCGACGCCAGGGCGGCCCCTTCCCGCGCGGCGCATTTGCCGCTCCCTGGCTTTTCGCCAGCCCCCGGCCCACCTGCTCCGCCGGCGCCCAGGCGTGCCGGGAATTCCTGCGGCGCGGAGCGAGGCGAAGCGCGGCGGGCTGGAGCGCGGCCAGCATTCCTCACGCTCGCCTCCGACCGGTGCGGCGCGGCGCGGCGCAATAAGGCCGGCTCTTCCGCGGGCGGGATTAGCACACCAGGCGCGTCGCAGCCTGCAGGAGCGCCTGTCGTTTCCGCTCGGGGGGTCAGGGCAAGGGACGGTTTGCCAACCACCTCGGTRATGAGTTGCGAGGCCTCAGCTCTGACCCCACCGGTCAGCCGTGCCATGAGGCGGGATCGCAGGCAGCTGCCAGCTCCYGGATGCACCGGGAGGTGGGAAAAGCAAAGCTGGAGCTCTGCCGTTTGCCCTTGCCGGTGACGCAGGCTCCCGGCAGCACCGGTCGCTGGCCCTGTACTCTGCCCGCGGCTGCCCAGGTTTTGCCTTACGGACAGGCTCGTTCAACCAAGCGGTTTGACGCCCCTTCCCCGGGGGCTCGGAGATGCCTTACCTGCTCCCTGTGGCCGCGGGATGGGAAGGGGCTGCCAGCAACGTCCGCTCCGCTCCTGCAGCAGCCTGCGGGACAGAGGGGAAGGTCAGTCCCGGCCCACTGGACACTGGCCTCCACCGGCCCCGAGCCCCCGTGAGCAGCAGTTACAGCGCGGCTCCTGGGAGCACCGCCGGCCCCGCGGGCACCCCAGCCCACCCAGGGATTTTTGCAGTTGCTTCCCAGAAGGCAGAAGCAAAGCCAGTTGCTCCAGACTCGCTGCTGCTCTGGCACGAGGTGTTCCCAGCCCCGCCGCTCCGCTTTGGGACGGTCGGGACCGGTCGTGGTGACRCACTGCCGCCAACGGGGACCTTGTCACTGGGGACATGAGTCGTCTTCCCCATCCCCAACGCCACAGATGTGCTCCTGCGTAAGGGATACTTGGAGCAATTCACACTGCTCAAGCCCAGATTCAGCCAGAAAAGCAAGTTTTTACCAAAATTTTCAAAAGAGTTAAAAAGAAGTGCTATTTCTCTGAAATGGTAGTTCAGGGCAGAGCTTGGGGGGTCAAAACTGGCGCAGGGAAAGGCACGAGGTGGCCAGGGACCTCGCCAGGCTTGGCCACCACCTTCACAATCTCCGATTCCACATTCTGCTGTGAAACACTAAAAAACTGCCCCTTTTCTCCCACTCTCCCGCTGAAAACGAAATCTCCTTCCAACCAGCCCCACTCGTGCAGATGAGAAGGTGGCTAGTGAGCGCTGAGGCTGCCCCAGGAGCACAAGCCCTCTCGGTGCGAGGCACAGCGGCCGCGGCACCGCCCGGCGCCGACGGCYCCCAGCAGCAGACAACGCTCCCCCCTTGCAAAACGGAGCGCGAGTCCGTCCCGGCCGAACGTGCAGCCTGGCCGGGACCCCCGCAGCATCCCCGCGGGACCGTGCCGTGCACAAAGGCCAGAGCCAAGGTTCCCCGTTTCACCCAGGCACAAAACGCACCCAAGAAAGACGCCGACAGGGCAGGCAGCACCTTAGATGCTCCCAGAGGCAGGTGCCCTCGCAGACACCAGCCGCGGGTGTTTTTACTGTGCCGTATTTAACCCTGCACACAGCAAGCTGGAAGAGAGACCGGCGACAGCCTCTCACCTTCGTGCACGAGCTCCCGCCGGCAAAGGTGCAGGGACAGGAGGGTTTGGAAAGAAACGGGAGCAAAGGAGCAGGAGCTGCTGCTCCCGAGCACCGCGGGCTGCCCCCGCCCCACCTGCTCGGCTCGGGAGCTAACAGCATCGCGGCCCAAAGCCGCGCGGCGGAGACTCCCGCCTTGCTACTTTATAAGTTCTGGGGCACGGGGCGGACATCAAAAAGCAAACGCTCCCGGGGTCTGCACGAGGCGGTCGAGCCGCCCCGCTTCGCTCTCGCCGGGTGGGCGCCGTGGGCGGCGCTGAACACGCAGGGGACGTGCCACGGCGCGGGTTCGGTTCGGCACCCTTCCCTTCCCCCCGCTAAGAAGTTTTGTCCCTATTTTTAGTGCGTTTGATTAGGATAACAAGCAGCAGCTGATTGACAGCTCTTGAAGACCTGAATGGTTTGTAATTTGTACTTGACTACCAGGCGCCGGCGCTAATTGCGCAGCGGGATGGAAGGTGGAGGAAGCTGCAGTCTCAACTCGAGCCCGCAGCACATACAAATAAGGCTGCGGCGCGCGGCGCGTGTGCGAGCGGCACCGCCGCGGCTCCTCTCCCGGGGGCGGCGYGAGCGAGACTCCCGGCCGGGTTTGCTCTGCGCGTTACGCTGGACGGTTGATCGGTCCGAAGACAAAACCCTGCAGGGGAAAGCCCCGCCGGGTGGCCGGCCCAGCCGGGCGTCACACGCAGCGTCCCCCCCCTCCCCGAGCTCCCTGCGGGGGCACCACCCTCGTCCTCTCCTCCGCCTGCCGCCGAGCTCACCACGCTGCTGCCGAGGCCACATCCACATTTAGACAAAACAGGACCCAAAAAAACCCCCACCGAAACCCCCCAAAATACGCCTCTGCAGGAGGTCAGCCGCATGTCGGAAGTCTGCGAGCTGAAAGATGTGACGCTGACGGGGAAGGGGAAGTCCAACAAATCCTCCAGCAGCTTCCAGGCTTAGTTTGCAACGCCAACGTCCGTGCCGCGCTCTCAGCATTTTGCATTTGCTGGCAAAACAGCAGCAGCCCTGGCCAAGGCGGCACGTGCCCCAGCACCATCCTGCCCAGGGCACCCAGAGAAGCTGCGGCGTCCTCGGGCTTACTGGAGCCAGCGCAGCGGTCGGGGCTGTCACCGCTGCAGGGACAAAACCCCTCTTCCAAGAGCCCAACGCCATCTCCTCCTGCGTGAACAGGACGACGTGAGGCACCGCAGCGACCTGACCAAAACCGTGCAGCCCGGGCAGCAGCGGAGCTGCAACCTCAGCTTGTGCWCTGCCGGAGACGGGCTCGCGCCGGGAAGGCACGCGGTGACGGCCGGCAGGGCCGAGCAGCACAGGCACGCTTTGCCAACGCTCCCGTCCGAGCATCTCCCCACRCATCCGCTCCTCCAGCTCCCCTCGCTCCCAAATCCCAGCAGAGCAGGGCCGCTTCCCGTGCCGGCGGGCAGGACGGGAGCGGAGCATCCCTAGGGCCCGCAGGGCACGCTCAGCGCTGCCTTTTCTTCCCGGCCCCCACCTGCCCGCCCCGAGCGGCGGCAGCGCTCGGACGAGCGCCGAGGGCAGGGTGCCAGGGCTGAGCGGGGGCGCGCGGTCCCTGCCCCGGGGAGCGGGAGCGAGGGAGGCCTCAGCGAGAGGCCGCCCCCTCCCTCCGCTCTCAAGAAGCGATGGAAACCGAAGCACGCTCAGCTGGGGGATTCCGCTCGYGGCCCCCACGGCGGAGGTTTGCCCTTCCTCCCCCGCCGCGGCAGCCCGGGAGAGCTGCGGGGCCGGGCGTCCCAGCGGGCTTGGGGACGGTGGAGCGGAAGCAAAGCGCTGCCGGGCGGGAAAACACCGGCCGAGTCCGGGAAGGCCACGTGGCCCCATTCCTTGGGCACCAGCGTCCCCAGGGCACCCCCGTTTCGTCCCCGCTCCAGCCCGCTCCCAGCGCTTGTCCTGGCCCGCTGCACCCGCTGCAGCACCCCGGTGAGCGCGGGCCCCCTCCCGCCGTCCCCAAAGCCTCCTCCCGCCCCGGGAAGGGAGCAGGGAACAACCGGGGCGGCCAAGCTGAGCCCTGTGCACGCTCACAGCCCTTTGCTCTCTGCACCGTGGAGGAGCTCAGGAGCCGAGAGCATCCCGCTGAGCCAGGCCTGGGCAGGCGGGAGCGAAGGGGATGCGATCAGGCATCCCGTAAAAAAAAAAACTAACCGGCGAGCTGGGAAGTGGTGGAGGATCAGCCCTCTTCCCTGTCTCCCTGCCGGCAGAGATGCTCTCGGAAAGGCAAGGCGGAGGAGAGCAGCTGCTTTCAAGCAAATCCGTCTCCTCCAGACAGGCTGTTTTCCTCCGCACCGGATCGCTCAAGGATACAAAGGGAGTTGTAAAAGCCACGCACGCACGATAGCGGGTCTGGCAGCCGCGAGGGAAGCGATCTTATCTTTTTTTCAAAGACACTAACAAAAGACGCTGATTGGGAGCAGACAAAACACAGAGACGCCACGTTTTGCTGGCTTCTGTAAGCCAGAAGCAGCAGCCTTGGGAAACGCTGCGGCGCTCCGGGGCCAGGGACCAGACAAATGAGCCCCGGGGAGGGAGGAATCTCCGGCAAAAGCCTCGGTCCTTGGGGCTGCTGCAGACCCTGACGGGTGCCCAGCTGCACCTCCGGCAGACGGGGCTGGGGGCTCTGCARGACAGAGGGACAACCTGCGCCGTGAGGGCCACCGCGCCGGCCCGGAGAGGCCTCTCTGAGCAGCAAGGCCTGCTAGGAGCACCTCCACCTCCGCCKCATTTTAGTCCTCCCAAGCAAAAACCCCACGACCGCAGGGGCGGGCGAAGGGAGCCGGCTCTCCCCCTCTCCCCTGCCGGCTTCGGCGCTCCGCAGAGCCGCAGCGAGATTGATAGCGGCGCCTGTCTCACGCCAGACTGACAAACGAGGCTCGCGGGACGGCGGCAGGGGCGGCGCAGCCCGGGGACGCGGAGCCCAGCGCGAGGCAACGGGCGCCGGGACCGGCGAAACCCGGAGGGGGCGGCCGCCCTGACCCGGCCCGTCCGTCCCTCACCCCAGACGCACGGCGGGTGCCCTTCCAGCGGCCGGGACGCCGGGGGGGGGGGGGCACAGCCCGGCGGGGCTCGCGCACGACGCGCAGAGAACGCCTAACTGCGCACGCGCTGCTAGAAGGCCGAGCGCTCGCGTGGGAGGCCGGCGGGCGCACGGTGCCGGCCGCCACGTCGCCCTCCACAGAGCTGCGAGGGGCAGCCCGGCCCCTCCGTTTGGGAAAGCTTCTCTCCCACCAGGATAAGGCGGTGTCCGCCATGGGAAAGGCCGGTCCCGGCAGAGGGAACGCGCGGAGGCGCCTTTCTGCCCCGGCCGTAGCGGCTCCCAGGCGCCGGCRGGAAGGAGGGAGATGCAAAAGCGGGGTCAGGCGTTTCAGAACACCGCCGGCAGATCCCTTCCCCGCGGGGCGCCGGCCGCCAAGGCCCCCTGCATCCGCCCTTCTCCTCCGCAGGGAAACCTGCTTCTCCCTGCAGCCTGGATTTTAAGACAAAAGCAGAGATGCTCCCTGAATCCCTCGGCTCCATGAGCTGGAGCGAGAGGCAGACGGAGGCCTCCGGCTCCCAAAGCAGCTGGGGAGCGGCACGGTGCCTGTGCCCCACTTCGCTCCGTCCGCGGACGCCCAGCTTCCCTCCTCCGCCTCTCCCCAGCCGACGGAAAACTCTCCAAAGATGAAGGCAGCGCATGGCGGCGGGCGGCGGAGCAGRCTGTGCGCTGCCCTCCGCTCCGGCTACGGACCGGCCCCTCCTGCCTGCTCCCGTCAACTCCTGTTAAATTTAAAACCGTCTTAATTAAAGCTCCGTAGGCAAACCTGGCAGGGGCCAGCGGGTCACGGGAGGGGAAAGGACAACTCAATTAACAGCTGAAATTTGCTTCCCCCAAGCAGGGGCGAAGAGTCGCAGCCGGCAGCAGCCCCAAACGCCTCGGAAAGGAGGCGTCAAAACACGGAGCTGAAAGACCAAAACAAACGCGCAGGAAGCACAACAGCAGCTTTGGGCTGTTTCTCCGACCGGGCACCCAGCAAACACCAAAAGTGCCCACGGAAACCTGTGCCGATCCGTGCTCCCATCGCTGTAGGAGCACGTGCCGCCCTCGGCAGCCCCCACGGCCCTTCCCGGGCTCCTCGGGGCGGCCGGGAAGCGACTGCCCCGGCGGCCGGTTTCCTGCACCGCTGCGTGAGCGGCCGGTGGCGGCGGGTGCCCGGGCCCCCGCGCTCCCCCAGGCCGGCCGGGAGAGGGCACGGAGAACCCGGCGGCGGACGCTCCCCAGCACAGTCTTGCTTGAGGTTGGCAAGAAAAAGTGCCAAGCTTTATCTGGGAAAAATAACAGATCGGCTTCCCGGAGCAGGCGAGATCCGTGGCACCTCACGCGTTCCAGTTCTCAGCCATCGAGGGCGGAAAACTAGCCGTTGTTGGAAGAAACGCAGGCTCGGGCTGTAACCCCATCGTGCGGCCCCTCGGGCGACGTTACGGAGCCAGCAGGGACATGAGGGACAGGAGAGCCCTGGCCGCTGGCCACGGCCGCGCTCCCGCCATCCGGGCACAGCAGCCTCGGGACCGCGCGAGGCCGGATACCCCGGCGCAGGCTCCGGAGCCTGCGCTGAACCGTCGCAATTCCCAGAGCCAAAGCACACCCCATCCTTGGGAGCCGGTAAAGCACTGGACACCCAAAGCCCCCCGGAAACTGCCGAGAAGGAGCTGCCGAGGGGCACGGGGGTCTCCGGAGGGAGCTCGCAGCCRCCCGCTCTGGGGAGCGTCCCAGCCGGCACCCGCCAAGCCCGGCTTGCAGCCCCCGTGATGGCACCGAAAGCCACCCTGGCTCCCGGCGCGTCACACACCCGGACACGAGACTCACCGCCTTTCCGACCCGGCCTTGCCCGAATGGACTGAATGCACCGTGCAAAGACGAGGGCCGCTGCGAGACGTCCCCGCGGTACCGGCCCCGTGCCACCTCGGTTCGTCCCACGTTGGCCTTTACTCTCAGGGAGGAAACGCCTTCCACTTTGTTCTTTCGTGTTTTCCCTTTACCAACACGAGCAACCTGTTTTCAAACTCCTTCCGCAGCTGGGAGCCCGGGTACAACATCAAAGCGACCCGCAGGCATGACTAACATCGCTCTCCGGGAAGAGCGAGGGAGCGAAACGCCTGCCCCGACCCCGCGGCCCCCCGGGTACCCAGGCGGCGCAGGGCCGGGSAGACGGCGGGGCGGCCCGACCCCGCAGCCGGTGCAGGGAGCTGCTCCCGYGGCCCCGGCTCTGCGCCCCCGGTGATGCACGCTGCTCAGCAGCCGTGACAAAAAGCCGCGGAGCTGCCGCGGAGCCGGCGAGCCCTGCCGAGCCCCTGCGCCTCTGCCGCCCCGGCCGCGGGGGCCCCCGAAGCCCAGCGCCGCGGGGGAGCCCCGCTGGGAGCGATCTGGGGCGCCTCGGCGCGCCGAGGGCTGCACAACGCGGCCGCCTTTCCCCTTGTCTACTGCAGATTACAAGGACGAGGACGGGGGCTCCCTCCTCCCTCCCGGCACGCTGAGCTTCRATCCGCCGGCGGGAACGCCGAGCCGAGCGCCAGGCCCACAGCTCCCGTGCACGGCGCGGTCAGCCCCAACCTTGGAGATGCACCAAATTTGATGGGACCTGAGCAACCTGCTTGGAGCTGGGGTCACCCCGGAGATGTCTAGAGGTCCTTCCCAGCCTAACTCAGCCTGGCGCTCCAGATCCCTAGGAGGGCAAAGCCAGGCCAAATAGATGCTTCCCAACTGCACGCAAAGCTGCTGGCGCGCGTTAACCCGCAGGGAGTTTCTCCCAGACAAGCGAGGAGGGCACCGTTCTCCTCCTGCCAAGTCCGGCACAGTCAGAGAGAAGWAAAGGGAAAATAAAAACTTCCAAGCGTGCGGAGCGCCTGCCAGCCCGGGACAGCCACACTAGGAGCAGATCTCCCTGCCACCAGGGCTGCCTCAAACAACCGCACAATGCTTCCCCCCAAATTCCTCCTGCCCAGGCCCTGGCGAGGGGTTTGGTCCCCCCCAATGTACATTTTTAATATTAGACCCAGGGCATGTTCATTGCCACCCAATTCTCCAGTTTCTTTCAGCCCCATCGACTTAACACCGTTCCTGTGCCCTCAGAAAGCTCCAGGAGAAGTACCGGGAAGCGGGTCCGAGCCACGCTGCAGGTAGTGACACATGTGGAAACACCATGACACAGCTTGGCCTCTTCCCCATGCCGGGGCGGCGCGGATTTCTGTTCCCTATTTCTGCAACGCCTCTTCCAGCGCCGGCCTGTTTTCGGCTCCAGCAGGGCAGCAGAAAGCTRAGCTTGCTTCTGCTTTCGGGAAGCAGAGACCAGCCCCAGGTCCGGCTGAGCACAGCCCCGGAGCCACGCTCCGGCAGGCGGGCGCGCTGGGAGCGAAACGCGGATGTGACTCACGGCCGGCTGCACCCGCGCCGGCGGAGTGGGGCCATCTACCTGCTCCCGCCGCGGCCCCGGGGATGACACGCCAGGCGGTGATTTCACACCGTCGGACCTGGGAGCCCCGGGCGAGGATCCCGGCTCAGCCACGCGTTAAATCCCTCGGGGCAGGGGGAGGAAGGGGCGAGGGCACGTAAGAAACAGCAAATCTCCAGATACGAGCAAGTTGCAACCATCCCTGGCCGCGCTGGCGTCACTGCGGAAACATTTCCACCTTCAGAAAAACCAGCCCATCCAGTCCAGCGGGAGAGCAGCTCCCCCGGGCTCCACGATGCCCCCCCGGATGGCRGCACGGGGGGATGCAGCCCCCCGAAGGGTGCCGCAGACCCCGGGGTGACACCTCCCCGGGCACAGGTATCGCCTCCCGAGACCCTCCAACGTGCAGCAAGACGCGGGAAAGCTGCTCTTAGCAAAGAACGTGCAGGGGAGGTATTTGCCCCCTCATCCCGAGCGGGCTCTCGCCCGGTTTCGGCACGCTGCTCCCACGCCATGAGCCTCGCCGGCCCCCGCCGGCCATGCGTGTGCCGTGGGCAGCAAGGGCAGGTTGGGGCCGGCCCCTGCCGCCAGCACGGGCAGCCGCCAGCGCCGGCCTCYGGCTCTCCACCGCCGGCACCTGGAGGCGGGCAAGGCGCCCGGGCGAGTGGCGGGATCCTGGCGGATCGCCGTCTCCCTGCCCGCTCCCATCCCTCTGGCGATCTCCTTGCCACCACAAGCGGCTCAGGACCCGCCAGGGAAGCCCAGCACGGCGGCCGGGGGGCACACCGAGAAGACGGGACGGGCCGAGATGGCRCCGCACCCCAAACGAGCCGCGCTCGACTGCCCGGAGCCAGCCCGGCCGTTCCCGGGGYGGCCAGGGCGCTCGGCAGCTCCGCTCGGAGACGCCTGGGAGATGAGACGGGCACAAGGTGCAGCTACCGACAGCGCTAGCTATCAGCGGCCCGAGCAGACGAAAAACAAAGAAAAACGCTGAGTTAGTGTCTCTCGTTCCTGCCGCTCCGGGAGGGGAGACCTCGGCTCCGCGCAGCTCCCGGCCGCAGCGGCTCACCGAGCCCGGAGCCGGGCCGTGAGCAGTGCAGGAGGGACGGAGGTGGCTGTGGGGCACGGCGGCCGCGACCGGCACCCCCGGGAAACAGAGCCRAGCCATCCCGTCCCTTTCCGGCGCTCCCCAGGCCTTGTCCACCCCTACCTCGTGGGAGCGGGGACGACCGCTCCGGGCCGCAGCGCGCCGGGGGCAGAGGCAGGGACCGGCCCTCCCTCCGGTCAGTCCCCCGGCCGCGGGGCCGCGGCCTCTGCTCCCTCCCCGGCGGCCAAGCGCAGCGCCGTGCGCAGAGCTGCGGGGCGCCTGCCCGTCGCGCCGCGTCTCACGCTGGCCGCAGCCCGCGCGCCCAAAGGGCCCGCAGCGCCGAAAGCTCTTTTAGCAGAAGTTCCCGAGAGCGCGTTTCCGCCCCGGGATGTTCGCTGTGAGCATCCCGGCCCCACGGCCGCCTGCGGGGCCCAGCTGCTGCCGCCCCGTCTCGCCCGCTCAGCGGGGCCCCGTGGCCCAGCGGCAGCGCGAAACCGCGGCGCGGTGCGGCGGCGAGGGCTGGTTTCATCCGGGGCCGGGCAGAGACTTATCTCACGCGCGCTGAGCCTCCGCTCGGAGACGGGCCGTCACCTCCGCGCAGGGGTGACGGGCCGCTTCCTCCCCCGCGCGCGCCAGGCGGCGGCGGCCCGGGGAGGGAGAAGCCAAGCACCAAAACACCGGGGCCGGGGAGGAAGGCTGCACCGCTGCCCGGAGCGCGGCTTGTATTTGCCCTGCCCGGATCAGAGCTTGGTCCACGGGGAGCGCGCGGCGCTGGGCGGCCTCGGCCTGCAAACGGTGAAACGGTGCAACTGGGTCTGCCAAGGAGGGGTGCAAGAGGGGGAAACCGAGGCAGACGCCTCRCCAGGGAGCGGCAGCGCCGAGGAACCCGGCTGAGCGGCTTCCRTCTCCTCGGGAGCCTCCGAAGCACAGCTGCGCGCGTGAAGGTGCCTGGCGAGGAGCCGCCGGAGCCTCGCTCGGCCGTGGGCGCTGCTGCGGGCTCCTGCCCGGCTGGCAGCAATGCTCAGCTGAGCCTCGTGCCCAGCATGGACGCGACCCTTCCTGCGGCCCCGGCACGGCCTGAGGATTTCTAGTCGGATGTCAGCGCCCAACGCCCCTCGGCTCTGCTCCAGATCCAAGTTTCTCCGCGGGGCTCCAAATCCCCCATCACGAGACGAAGCCGTGTCGCCGGCCAGTGCTCCCCATGAGCTGCTGTCCCAGCGAGGAGGACTTGGCTTATCAGCGCAAACGCTCAGGGCTCTGAACGGTCCCTCCGTACTCCTGGGCCCTCCGAGGAGTTCACGGGTGCTCAGTTCTCCCACGCTCCCCCCAGGACATTTCGGCCCCCCAGTCACCCAGCGGACCTGACGCCTTCCACGCCGCGCCGGCCGGACCCCAGCCCGTGATACGGCACAGCGTTCCCCCCGCGCGGCCCACGGGCACCCCATCACGTCTGCCAACAGCTCCCGCCGGCGACGACCAAACGGGCCGAGGGGAAACTGAGGCACGTCGAACCGTCTCATCAGAGGGGGAAGCAAGCACGTCGCGGAGCAGCAAAACCCGGACCCGAAGGGCTGCAGCTACAACCCTGCACTTCTGCTCGGACGGGCTCCAAGGGGGGGTGGTTTTACGATCTGATAAATCGGCCACACGAGCAGCTCCCGGGCACAGGGACCGACCCGGGCTGCTTTTATTCGGAGACCTTGGAGGCACACAGCGCCGTACCCAGCTGCCATTTCCCTGGCACAGCTTAGCACTAACAGAGTGGAAAGACCACCCAAATCACTGCCCACCCAAAGCAGCTGAAACATCCTTTCCTACCTTTCATCCTTCTCGAGACCCTAAACCCAGCAGGAGGTTTAGCTTTTCCAATGAACAGCTTGCACCCTTGCCAGCACCCCCGATCAGCACCCACCTCCCCCTGCACCCCTCCCCAGACCTGGCCAGCGCCGCACTGGTGACCCTTCATGGGAAGGCGGCACGTGGCTCAGGAGAGGCTCAACTCATGTCACTTTGGATCCTGTTTGAATCCAGGTCTCCAGTGCTGCAAGGGTTAACGCGCTGGTGCGTTTTCACCCTCTTTTCCCGGGGTTTCACCCAGGGTTTTTGGTGGCTCAGCCCACAACTGCCGAGCGTCCAGAAGTCTCTGCCCTTCCCAACCTCCGAGACGGAGCCCTGGCCCTTGGCACCGCGGACGCGAGCGCGGAGCCCTGCCGAAACGATGGAAACAGCCACGCAGGGTGGGAGCTATTTTAGCAGCGCGCAGTCAGGTTTTCCTCTGGCCGGCCACGGATAACACGGCCGGCTCCCTGCCAGCGAAAAAAATAAATAAATAAATAAATTTTTCAATCGCACGAGCGAGACCATAACGGGCCAGGCAGGGGCCGGGAAGCTCGGAGCCGGCCTCGCCGGGCAGCGGGGCACGGGGAAGGAAGCACGGCCCAGCACAAGTCACGAGCCCGCCTGAGTCACCCGCCGGCAGAGCGCCGGCACGGCACGGCACGGCACGGCACGGCACAGCCCGCCCCGCGCCGCGGCTGCTCCCCGCCACGAGCCCCCCGCTGCGAGCCCCTCGCCGCTGCCGCCGCCACGCGGGTCGAGCCCAGCCGAACGCCCCCCGCCTGCTCTCGGCCGCGAGCCGGCGGCTGGTGCCCAGGCAGGGCTCAGACCCCACCAGGGGGGCGCGGGGTGCTGAGCGGTGGCCGTGGGGACGGCTGCAGAGAGACTATGTGCACACGGGACAACACTAGGGCGGGGTGCAACTCGCGCTGTCATGCCTCCTCATCTTCCTCCCCTCCATCCAAATCTCCCACCCTGGAGCAGCCCCGAGAAGCTCTCGGACCGCTCGTACGAGGCTGCGGGTATTTTGGCTGCTTGTCCCCGCTCCCCGTGAAAGCACGGCAGCCTGCGGCTGGGCAGCTCAGGCCCACAGGCAGATTTCTTTAAGGTCTCAAAAAATAATAATAATAATAATAATAATCGYGGCTGGGCATCCCTTTCCCAGGATTCGTCCTCCCCGTGCCCCCGGCAGCGCTCCCGCTCCCGCTGCGCTGCTCTTCCCAGGGGCTGTCCCGCTCCTGAGCACAGCACTGCCTTTACCGGGGCCTTTTTTGGGGTCCTCACTGACGCCCCAAGCCCCGAGGAGCGGCGATGCACCCCGGGGCGACACAGCTGAGCCAGAGCCCCRGAGCCGACGCCGTCGCAGGCGCCGCAGCCCGGAGCGGCCGCTCGCAGCCCGGCCCCGGCGCTGCCCCTTGCCCTGCCCCCAGCGCAGCGTCCCCCGGGCCACAGCCCCGCGCCGAGACACGAACCGCCCGATCTCCCCCAGGATGTGAGACACGCTCCGGGAACGCGGCGCCGGCAGGCACAGCCAGCCCCCGGCACGGCCCGCACACGCTTCCCGGCTCCGCGCGGCCCTCCCTTCCCGGCGGGAAGCGGAGGACAGCGAGGATATACGTAGCCTCGAGGGGAATCAGTGCAAGGTGCAGATCTGCAGCTCCTGGGTCCCCGGCCCACGTTCGAATCGTGCTTGTGCCTGTTTCAGGGCTTTATTTTCAAGTCGTGCTTTGAACAGAGGCACGTGCAGGGCAGCACCGGTTCCCTTTGCACCCAGGCCCGTTGGGGGCCTTGCGCCCCCGGGCATCCGCGCCAGCGCGGCGCCAAGTCGAGGACCGGGCGGACTCGAACGCGGGCTCAAGCCAACTCCGATTTAGCCGCACTCACTCAATTACTTACTCTTCTCTCCTAAGCGGACTACACAGCCAACTATCTCATGGCTCGCTGCCAGCTTAAAATATCAAACACCAAAGTCATTACTTTTTTCCTGAAGTTTGCTTTAAAATAGCGCTACAACACATTCCACGTTTTTGCTCGTAGTCGGAGACTTCGGCAAAACGCGAGCCCAGAGGGAATCATTCCCCACGACCCGGAGTTACAAGCCTTAGAAAACAGGACTACGCTAGAACGGAAACACTGACAGTCCGAGCCCGAGTCACATGAAGAGCATTACAGGGATGGTTATTTCCACGCAAGGAGATTTAAGCTGGTTTTAGGGCATCGAATTAAAGGAACGGCTCCCGGGCAGAGCAGCGCAGCCCACGGCCRGGCACACGCGCTCCTCCTGCAAGCCAAGGGCGGAGGGGAGCGCGGGCGCTCTGCCCCGGCCGTTTCACACCGGCCAAAGCCGTTTGCACTGGACGAATTTCCAGCCGGGCTCCGCAACGAGACGCGAAGTGCTGAGGAAGTGAGGTCATATGGGAAATTGTTCCGAGAGATAAAGAAACAAGTTAGAAACCAAGCTGCAAAATAGACAGTACAGGAAACAATAGAGCTTTAGATAGTCTTTCAAGTTTCCCCTAGTGATGCCAAGAACACGGCACTTTATAGAAGTGATGCTCTTTTATTTTTTTTTGCCTTAAACATGCTGCAAGGAAACACCGACTAAAGGATTACGGAGCCGAAGTTGTTTGCTTCAGCCCAGGGCTTGCTCCAACCTTTTTTCTCGCTACACGCATCTGTTGGTCATTAAAATGAGACATTATGGGCCAAGTCCTTCAAGTGTCATTAGGTAAGAGTTGAGTGACTTCAAAGGCCAGACTTAATCCTGTTATCAGCGGTGTCTCCCACCGGACCGGGGCCCAGGGATGGGGCAGTGTCCCCAGCCGGCACCACCACCTGTCTTGGGAGCAGAAGTGGCTCGGGCCACCTCAGTGCCACACGGCAGCTTTCCTTCCCGGCACTGCGGCGCTGCCGAACCTGCAAAGTGACACTCAGAGGGACCAGCCAGGCTGGGTGAACCCCCTCACACCACCCATGAAGGCAACTGCCACAGGGAGCCAGGGCCGGCACAGGGAGAGTCGCAGGGAAAGGCAACATCTCAGCAGAGCAGCCAGCGCAGCAGGAAGGACCGACGTGGTTTCAGATGCGCAAGAGCACCGCGGCCCCGTCCAGCCCCTCCTCGCCCTGGTGCACCCAGCAAACAGACGCTGCTTCCCCCAAAGTGCACGCAGGGACGCACAGAGAACCCACTCTGTTTGAAAAGAAACCCTTGGGGGGTCCAGAGTGCATCGATACCCCCCGGCCCCGCCTCGGGGAGGCTGCGTGGCTGCTGATGTCCCCTCCACGGCACAGAGGCAGCAAAGGAGCTTCCCATCCTCCCAGCAGAGCCTCCCCGTACTTTGGTCGCTACAAACCACAGCTCTTGCCTTTCATCTTCCATCTCCTGGCTCTCTAGCTCGGCACTTGGATGCTCCTTTCTCCCTCCCCACAGTACCTAGATGATTTTCCATCACTCCGGGACAAAATCGTTACAGGGCAGAGATATCGTTAGAGCATCTCCATCACACAGGGAGCGCTGCAAGGCCACTAACGATCTAGACAGGGAACATTGGACTTCCCTGAGCTACTGTGTCAGCCCGTAAATAACCCAGGCTCCCAAATCATCAGGCTGCRTTTCAGCAAAGCTACTGACTGTGAGGTGCAAGGACCAGCTCTGCTCTCGTATTCCTGGTCAAAACCTGGGACTGGACACTGACCCCTGTATTTTAAGCAGAGGTGCCCTCCTCTGAAGAACGAACATTACCTAGCTCATGACGGCAGAGGCAGCTCCCTCGGGAGGAAGCACGCAAGCCTGACCTCGGAGATCCCAAACCGCTACGGGTATTTCACGGGCCAGATCCTGAGCCAGCATAAACTGACGTTGAACAAGTGGCTCCAGGACAGACCYGCCGAGCAGCCAAGGACCAGCCGCTCTGCCCGACGGCTCTGCCCCAACAGCGCCGCGGCAGCCCCAGCGTAAACAACGAAACCCCAAGTGCTCTGAAGCGCAGGACTGCTGAAGTCCCCATGCTCTGCGCKTCCCCGCCACGTCTTTGGCAGGGGGACACGCACTGGCAAAGCCGTCTGCGGTCCTTACGCCTCCCGGGGAGAGCACAGCCAGCCCAGGACTGAGCCCGTCACACGTCCTACATGGGGGCTTTGGCGCTCGTACAGTCGCATGGGGAACACCGAGCTTGGCAGAGACGAACGGTTTTCCCAAAATCAAACGCTGGACCCTGGGAGGGTTTGCCGTGACCTGGTACGCACGCCCAGCGCCGGGCACTGCCGCCTCATCGGGCATCGGGCATCTCATCGGATTAGAGAAGAGCTGCACAGAACACTTCAGCTTCCTGCCTGTTCTGCACCTTCTCCTCTGGGGAGCACCAGGGTGGGAGGAGGGGAAAAAAAAAAGAAAGAAAGAAAATCCAGCCTTTCCCTGCCACACTCGCGCAGCCCGGCTTGCACACAGCGCCGCTGAACGCGTGCTTTCCTGGCCCTTTCCCCGCCGCACAGGCGGCACCATCCCCAGGCAAGAGCCACAGCTCGCGTGGCGCACGGAGATGGGACCTCAGGGATGACCGCAAGAACGGGTAACGACACCMAGCAGGAGCGCCCTCGAACGCCCTAAAGCCCACAGACTTCTTGCAGCAATGGAGGGAGGGGGCCAGCGCTGGGACCCACGGTCACATCCCCTCCAACGCAGCAGGGCTGAGCCCTGGCGCACCAGGGYGGAGGGGACGAGGCAGGAGAAGGGYAGGGTGATGGGGGAAGAGCACAAGGCACAGGGCCGGCAAAATGCATGGAGCAACRCAGCAGAAACGCATTCGTTTCCAGCAGGAGGCTGCACAAAACTTCTCCGAGACCCCGTTCGGTACCAGACACGAGCACGCCACGGTCAGCGCCCGGATGCGCCGCATCCTCCTTCAGCCCCATGGCAGCACCCGCACACCCCACACGCCGCGGTCCCCCGCTGCGCAGGTCACCCTGCAGCCGGCCCACGCGAGCGCCCCACATCCCACGGCGGCCCCGCAGCGCCGGCAGCACAGCCCACGGAGCTCCCGAGCATCTCCCCGCGACGGCGGCAGCAAGGCAAGGAGGAGAGCCCACCCCGAGCCCCGCTCGGCTCAGGCACCCGGGGACCACGGCGCTTCCCCGTGGCGCCAGGGGCTGTCACGGAGACGGCGGGGACGCAGCAGTGCAGCCGCTCGCAGACACGCGTGGGGCTGTTTTGCCCCGGCTGCAACGGGGGAGCTTCCAGGCTGCATAAAGCTTCAGCCGGGCAATCCAGGGCCCTGCAGCTTCCTACCAGGCTGATCGCCGGCAGCCCGGCGGAAAGGGGCACCGAAAGCAGCCCGGCCTAACAGGGCCCTCTGGGTCCATCGGGGCCGGACGTGACCCCCAGAATTACCGGGGAACAAACGCTACAAGGGAAGTGGATCAGGAGACATCGAAGCAGGGGGGCAATGAATATTTCATGTCCTGGCCTACATACAGCCCGGCTCTCCCCGCCCCGCGCTCCCGGGGGGCCCCGCAGCCCCCAAACACAACAAAGGGCAGCGCGGGCAGGCGGCGCCGCTCGCCTGGACCCCACGGCCGCCCCCTCGGAGCGGGCCAGCCCC
>NW_020450694.1:320822-372883 GCF_003343035.1 Apteryx rowi
GGCCGGGGGGGGGGCAGCCCCGCCGGGGGGGGCGGCCCCGGGGCCGAGAGGCCGGGACGGAGGGCGAGGGGCGGCGGTGGGCTTCGCCTTGGCTCTCCCCATCGCCCTTCAGGCTGCCTCGGCCCGCGCAGCTGGCAGGGCTGTTGCATTACCTGGAAACCAAAACTGAGCAGAAGAGAGAAGTGATTTTCAGAATGGTTAAAATCTGGCTATTTTCTGTTCACTTTATTATGCAATTCTAGCACACAGCAAATAGCAGGGAGCGAACCTATTTTGTCACAGACTCTGCACTTGCAGCTAAGTCCCCGTACCTTCATCCTCGGCAGACACACCTAGCAATACCAGCAAGGCTGAAATCTGCGTTCCTGATATTTTAAAAGTTGGCAAAACTTTAGCATAGAAGAAAAGCAGGCAGAGGTAGACCATGTCCCGGGCCTCGGCAGTGCAGGGAAACTCGTGTGGCCGGAAGCCCCTCTGGGGCTGCTCCGCCTTGCCCGCCCGCGCTGGCTCCCTCGCTCCCATGTGACAAACGGGCGAGGGGGTTTAACGCAGCCCCGCACCTCGCCGCTGCCAGCCAGCGGGGCTCCCCGCGTCCCTCGGTGCTGGGCCCGCAGCGGTCCGATGGCCCCGAAGCAGCCTGCCCGGAGCAGAAGCGCTGCCCTCCCGCCGCTCCCGTTCGCMACCCACCGAACTGTCCCCCGCTGCTTTGTCCTGCAGGAAGGAACCGGGTGAACCAGGCCCTTCCTTAAGCCCCAGACACCCATCCAGCTGTTTCCGAGGCGCRCTCGGCTGCTGGCAGACCACGGTAATCCGCTGGCTGCACTTCTGCAGGCAGCACCACATCTGTCGCCCCCTGCCCACCCCTCCCCGCAAGACCCTACGGCCACCTAAGAGGGACTTTTGAAACCCCCACGGGTCCGACCGAGATCTGGCACTTGAGAAACAATCTGAAAAGCTAACAAGTTTCAGAGAACAACGTGGCTGGGCTTTCCCCCCGCCTCCCCTTGTTCTTTTTAAGTTATTAAAGAAATATTTCCCATGACACCGCTGAGGGCCAGCGAATCCATGAGTCACCAGGAACAAGGAGTCATGCACAGCACCGACCCATCGCCGCGGCCCCGCCACCGCGCGGGGCCCTGCCCTGGGAGGAGCGGCACGGCTGATAAGGCCCCTCCGAGCTGCGCGTGGCCGGAAAAGTCCATCCCTTTCCCTCCCGGCCCCTCCGAGGGCTGGGTACCGGCAGGCTCCCCGCCAGCCCCGGGGCAGGCGGCCGCTGCGGAGCCAACGGTCGCAGCTCAGCGCGCCTGCTCGTTCACCGGGCTCCGCGTGCCCCCGCCGGCCGGCGCGAAGGCCCAGGGCTGCGCTCCTCTGCCTCGCGCTCAGCCAGCCACCCGTGCCGGCGGCCCCCGGGAAGTCCCAGGGAGCTGCTCCTGCAGGTAACAGTGCCCCGGGAGAGCGACGCACTCGGCCCCTGGCCCGGGGGGAACTGGTTGGGGTGACTCAGCCTCTGCTGCGTCCAGACCTAAATCTGAGATGCAATTATGACTTATAAATATTCGCAATTTGTTTTCCTCTTTTGCAATCAGCTCCTTTCCTCCGGGCTGTCCTGCTCAAAGGCAAACAGCAGAAAGCACTGTACTTCCCAACACGCTGTACCAAAGCTGYGACACAATCGCTCCTTCGATGAAGATGCCAATGTGCAAATTTAAAATGGCAAACAGATACTCTTGAAAACCCCTTATCTTTTGGGCTCTGATTCAGGAATGTGCCCTCGTAACACTCTGACATTAAACACACAGCCCTGGCGATAATGCAGTTACAGCCCCTTTGAGTTTAAGCAACTCAGTGCTCTTCAGTGCTTTCTTGAACCAGACACGAAGCCCTGAGACCGAAGGACAACGCCGGCAGCCGTAGCTGCTCCCCTGGCACCTGCCTGTTTTCCTTTGCTTCCTGCCCACTCAAAATATTTTTCGTTAAACAGTGAAATCCAAGATCTTTCTTACCCAACTCAGGCTTCTAATGTCTTACCTGAAACTTTTTTTCTTGAGATGTTTTTTTCTGTTCACTTTTAAACAGCACTAGCAAAACCCCCACTGGAGAGGGGAAAAGGGTTATAGAGAGAGGCTGAAACATAGAAAAAAAGGCACGTTCAAATCTAAAACGCATCATTGAACATTTCTGATGTCTTGGTTGTTACAGCACTTCTTGATTTCTTGTTAGAATATCATTTTAAGACGTGCGTAGGTATTTTCCTACCTTCCTGCTGATCTTCATGCAAGCTCCATCAGGAAAAATGAGAATGAAAATTGCTATACCCAGAGTGCTGGCAGCTTAATGGAGTAAATAAGTATAGGGTTTCTTTGTTATCGCCTTCGGGCGGACAGATCACCGGCAGCCGTCGGTGCACCCTGCATTCACGTCAGCTGAGAGAGCGTCTGTGACTGACTTCCAAGGCGCCGTGGGACCCGCGCTGCAGCGTGCCGCAGCGCTGCCTGCCCCAGCRCTGCCTGCCCCAGCGCTGCCTGCCCCGGCGGCCCGCAGGCTCCCCCTTCTCCCAGCCACCGAGGCTGCGCCCTGCCCCGCACCGGGCAGCTCCTCAAAACGCGGCGCGAGCCACATCGGATTGCTCCGTGAGACTTGGAAAATCTTCTTGTAAAGCAAGAGGATGCTTTTTGGGTCCAAAAATTGATCTGTGTCCTGACCTCTCAAACCGTAGCTGTGGCTTCACAACAAAACATCTATTCATCTCCAACCAGATTTATTTTTAAGCGTCTCCTTGGCAAGCGTGAATAAGTTTTGTTTGATGGATCCTGTTCCTGAGGCTAGTTGCATTTTGTTCAGTGCAAAATCCAAATATATTTGCCCGAATTATTACTCTTAATAATAGAATGGCTGTGTTCAAGCTGCTGGGCAGACACAGAAGCAGGGACAGCTCTTTCCCTAAGAATTTATCATCACTGAACTTCACAGTCTTGCAAATAGTGAGCGTGTGCGACGGCGAATGATCAGACCCATTAGGAAAGCTGCAGTTGCGAGCTACGGGGCTGATTTACTAGGGGGGATTGAGCAGAACAGCCCTTGCAGTACAAGCCATTTGGCAATATTTCATTGCAAAAACTCTAATTCTGGCCATTCTCTCCTGCACTGAGCATCAGGTCTGCAAGACCAGAGCAACAAGAGCTGCCTGCCAACATCTGGTGGGTTGTTTGATAAAAACGGGGARATGAAAGGAAGTCACCAGGTGGACTCAGGACACGGCTCTGGAAAGGGGTGGGCGGCAGCTCAAGACCTGCTGGGCCCTTTGGTGCAGCGACAGTCTGCCATGTCAGCTGGGGGAAGGCAAAAYGGGCTCTTACCCCAGCTCTGAAGCTGCACAAGTCAGGTAGTGCCAGTGCAAAACTCCTTCGGGGAATGGGCTGCTGGAAGATACTGACTCAGTGGAACATAAATGTCTGGGGAAAAGACCTGGAGTTCATCAACAGCTTTGGAAAGAAATTGCCTATACGTTCAGCACTGTCACAGCATTTCATGTGGGCTTTATAACTGATAAAATATGAACATTTTGATAAGATCAGAATTAGGTATTTTGGAATAGATCATTCAGACAAAAATTCTACACCTTTCACTTTTTGCCTCAGTTTAGGAGAAAAGCCACATACAAAAACATTAGCATTTCCCAGTGGTGGAAATTCTGCTTTTTGGCCAGTCTTAATGTCAGTAGAAAAGAGCAGTTCAGAAAAGCCCATGGAAAATTGTACGAATGAGATTTATAGCCTTCTTTCCGGCTGCTTTGCTAACAGAGCAGCTGGGGATTCCTCCTGAGTAGAGGAATCACTGGGTAGTTCAAAGCTCTTGTAGCCACATCAACTTGACCTTCCCCTGGAGCACAAGGGTGTGTGCGCAGAGGAGATGGTGCTGTAGCATTCCTCAGACAGCAGAAGTCCCTGGGCGCTGTTCCTGCGAGCGCAGGGCTGCTCACAGTCGCATTAGCGACTGCAGCCTGCGCCAAACGGAGCTCAGACATGAGGGTGGTTCCCCCCACCATTCAGCGTTGGTCCTTTGAGCGAGGGATGGGCTAGGGAGGCCAAAGCCTGAATCGCTAAAATTTAAACCATATGATGTTTGGATCCATGTTCAATTTAAACTGAACTAAGTAACAGGGGCGGGGGCGGAGGGGGGAAGGTAAGGACAGAAATGTTTGCCGCTTCGTCCCTTCTCTCAAAACCAGCCCCTCTTCCCCAGCAATTCCCTTCATCCCAGAGGCCTGATCCTCCAGGACACTCAGATGTCTGCTTCAGCCACCGAAAGAAGCTGCTGTAGCATCAAAAGTACCAGCTCCACAGAGACCACAGCCTCGAGGAACTTCACATGCACAGACGCCAACAGCCGCAGTCCGGTTGTTCTACAGCACGAACCCACCCAGCGTGAGCTGATTTATAGGACGAACCCTCTGAACGCAGGAGGCATGTGACCTAACAAGCCCCCCGGCTGCAGCACGGCTCCCTCCCTACAGCCGAGGCACAAGAAACGCAGGACGTGTCTGCGGCTGGGGCCTGACTCGGCTGCGCTTGCGCTCCGGGAGTGCCGCTGCCCCGAAGCAGCTCACCCATCCCACAGCACGTGCCGTACTCTGGACTTTGGCTGTTGGTGAGATGAATCTGTAAGCTCCAAAGGGGTGTTACAGAAGCAGCAGCCACAGGGAAGGCAGTAGGAATTTACTTTGGAGCCAAGGACACCTGGGTTGAAGCCGCAGCTTGGACAAAATCTAAGAAATCGCAGACCAGTCCTGATGCCTCCCTAGGCCCCAGTCTATGAACTGGAGCTGGTTATACTTAACACTTACAGGGGCGGCACATCAGAGATTTGGACAAGAAACAAAATCAGGGTCCAGAGTGCAGTTTTACAAATAAGAAAAGCTGCATTTAACAGGTAAATAGGACCCCGATAAAGCATGGTACAGATCCCCCTTTTGGGAGCTCAGATCTTCAAGCACTACAAGGGACATCAGCCAGGCAATAGATGTTTTTAAGAGGGAAGCAAAGTAGATGAGATCTGAAGTGGCTATGCCTTGTATCTACCAGTCAAAAAGAAGACAGAGCACATGGGGAACAAACTATCAGGGACTGCAAAGCAGAGAAACAGTAGAATTGGAAATAGGAACCTTCTCTCAGGGCTGGCTGGTCGCATCTTGGACACCAGCGTTGTTACGAGAGTGGGAGAAAGGCTGGACTTGAGCCGTGGAGGAGTCTGTCAGCCTCTCTGCTCCCACCACCCATGGTGGTCCTCCGAGGGACTGTGGCCGTCTGGTGTGTGGCTGTTCCCACCTCCAGCAAGCAGGATGCAAAGAGCATCAAAGCCACACAGAGGCTTTTGGGGACTAAATGAAACCAGGAAAGCTCAGAGGAGGGAAGTGAACAGCACAAGAGGTTTGGGATTGCACAACACAAATCTGTGTGCGCTGGCTAAGAACAGGATCTGAGCAGGTCGTATGAAACATGCACAGTACCATAGCACTCCTTATCACAAGAGCTTGGAAGCTTAATATTTAACGGTTTAACTCCTCGTGGCTCAAGGGCAGGCAGATGTGCATAGTGCTGCTTTCTGGTAGACCTGAGGTTCCCAAAGCAGAGAGCTGACTTTCTCGAGCAGTTAAGTCTGCTGGCTGAAAAAATTATCTGTTAAGAGAAACATGCTAAAGGGGCTGATTATAAGGCAACACCCTTCTTCATCCTGGGCTGCTTTCTCCACATGTTCTTTCTTAGATCAGTCCTTGCAAAACCAGACTGATACTCACAGTCTGTCACTGGCAGTTAAAATTTGGCTGTAAGGATAGTAGAATTGCAACAGATATCAATCTACAACAGCAAGAGGGGGCATGGGAGTGAATTAAGGTGACAGAAAGGCCAAGATTTGGAAGAACAACATGGAACACAGGAAAATCGCTAAGCTTCAAGGAAAAGGCAGGAAGCCAAGTTCATTGCCCTGCAATTGCCAGCTCTGAGCAAGAGACATTTTGACTAGCTGCTGCACACCAGCTCACATACCAAAAGCCACAAAACACCCCCACAAACTTGGAACAACTGATCAAAAGCCACAAACTGCCAGTACCACAGGAGAAGAGCAGGACCTTGGGCCTCCAATAACTGGCAATTTAAGATGAAATGCTAAAGCAAACATTGATTAGCACTCATGTCTCTTGCAAGAGAGAAGAGAAAAAAAAGCCCAACCAAACTATCCCTTCTGTTTTGATGTGGGAAAGGAGGGTCAGATCCTTTCCCAGTGCCAAATCTGGCAATCACCTTAATCGCTAAACAAGCAGCCGTGCCCTTTATTCCGGCACCCACCACTTACCGCCCCATCTCTTTGCTGTAGTCAGTCTCTGATGCCTCATGAGATTAACAAATGGCTAAATCAATACAGTCATCTTGATCTCTGCCAGCCACAAACAAGCCCTGGACTGCAGGCTGCGAACAACGTAACTTTTGCCTGAAAGAAGTATCAGAGTGTCAGAGAGACTCCCCGGAGAGAAGCCCAGCACCCCAACCCCTGGGGCATCTCAGTCCAGGCTGTCCAAAAATTCACAAACACACATCGGGGAACAGTTCAGCTGTGCCTTGGGAAAGGGGAATACTAACCAGATTTTCCCCTCCTACAGTTTCCTTATTTTCTCCTTGAGTATCATATCACCTCCAGCCTTGACCCTCCCTGAAATCCAGGCACTGCAGGAATATTTTCACATTCTTCCTGACAGGCTGGGAAATAATCTTAGCCTATAGACTCAACTCGGGGGCCAATCTGCAAACATCAGTCCTCTTCAAAGACGGCCTTGGGCTGTTCGGTTCCTGTCAGTAGGGAACCTCACCAGACTCCCTCTGAAGCAGAGAAGTGCGTGTATGAGAATGAAAGTAAATTAGGTCTCAACAAGATTAACAGGGATTTAATTGAACTATGTGAACTGGAACTCCAGTCACGAGCTACTTATCAGCCTGTCTCAAGGGACTGTGCTGCTTGCACTGGAGGCGCACAAGGATGCATTGTGAACCCGAGACGCAGCTCAAGGCGACGGCGACAGCCACAGCTGGAGATGAGCGTGGCCAGAGAGGGAGATCTGCTTAAATACGATCAAAACCCACCCCCCAAAATCTCAACTCAGCCATGTTTCTTCAGAGCAGAGGTTTGGCCTGTTGAGAGAAAGGAACTCCCTGCTATACATTAGCAGAGGAAACGCAGCTCCCAGCCCAGCTTCTAGGCTTGGGATCCCAGACCAACCTGCTCTTCACTGAGGCACTGCCTATTAGCTGGTATCTGGAGGCAGACATTTGAAAACCTTCCCTTCAATAAAAGTGACTTAATGAGGTCTGCAGCTCCCTTTGGGATGTTAATTACAAAACAGCCTCGAGAAAAGTACTTGGGAATTAAAGGAGTCGCCACACAAGTCCTTCCCTCCTCTTGGTTTTCTGCTGAGGGAACCAAGTGACGCTTGCCRGAGCTTGGCCAGCCCACTTAGCCTTTTCCTAGCTGAAGAACAGTCACCAGACAGCTCCACGCTCCAGCCACGTAAACACGAGCTACTCACACACCAAGGGGCTACAGAAAATGCCTGTTATCCATCTACTGAAATGCCATCTAATCCCCTGCTAGTATCATTAACAAATGCTGCCTTTATTATTACTACCTTCCCAGGGGCTCTTGGAGCCAAAGTCTCTCATGGGAGGTGAATTAATTTAGCCATGGCACCATTTCCTCCTTCCAGGAAGGTGAAGGTGTATYGGGAGACAGTTTGCTACTTCCAGGTCAAACACAAATATGCACATGCCTGACAGTGTTAACCACCCAATTTCTCACAGATTAAGGGATCTGAAAGGCTTTCTCTTAATGGATCATTTTTATGAATAAGGTTATTTATGCCCCTTCCTATGTTCTCCAGTTCTGGCAGGTTTCACAATGAATGCATAGAAAGAGGCAGCACAATTTTAAAAAGAGAGTTTTTGTTTTTTTTTAAACAAAGAGGTTCCGGTTGTATTTATTACACATTTCAAGAGAAAATAAAATACATGGGATACTGGTAATCTCTAAAAAGATACTATAAGTTCAGCTAATGAGAGCATTGAAGTAGATATCAAGCTGTTAGGAACAGACTGGAAATTTATCTCAACCCCCACCCCCCAACGAAAACAAACCCCAAAAGCCACAATTTCTATTTAACAATGAGTAACTAAGCCTCTAAATAGCTATAACGCAATGTCGATGTAGTAGCCTGCCATTTCAGGGTAACAACCATACAGTGCTCATCACTCACTAGTTGCTGGCCATGGAAGCATTTTAGGTAATATGTATGCTACTCTTTCAATACTTGAAATTCTTTTAGAACAAAGCATTAAAACCCACCTTGAGGTCACCTGTAGAAAGCCAGTTGTTAGATGAAACAACTACGTGATCAACTATCCACATTTAATAAAATGGAACAAATGATCTACAGTACCTATCCAGGAGAGCGGCAAGGCTTTTCTTTCCCCTGCAGATTGCAGACAGGAACATGAATCCTAAAGGGAAACTCAGAACAGTATTGTTCTTTGTTATTTGTGTGGGAAAATTTTATAATGTTTCTTTGCACTCAGAACACATAGTAACCTTACAGTGCTTGGGTCTTTCGTGTTTTGTTCTGTACCACTAGAATTGCCTTTATGTAGCTGAAAAAAATAAAGGCTGCATTTAAAGCAGCACTCTCTAAGCTGGATTTTAAGCAGTGCAAACTTGGTGTCAGCATTCTGATTAGAGAAGTAGAAGACTCGGAGCAGAGAAGCAATGAGAGGTTACGATCAAACTGGAACAGGGATCAATGTGGCTCACCCACCAAAAGCCAGAAAGAACAGAAAATGTGGCCCTTCTCAACAGTGATGGTTCCTGTAAGCGTGCTGTTTGGCTTGTTGGAGAACACATGCAGCACAACTCTGCACACCCCTTGCTCCTGCAACGCTGCTACTGTATCTGGGTTCACAAGGCATTTGTGAACTGAGGATGGGAGTCAATGTATGCAAAACTGATTGGAGACTTGCAGCACTGACAGAACCCTTCAAAGCTCCTCTGAACCCTGGGCGCGCCTAAAAGAGCAGGTTCTCCTCCCATTGACTCATTTGTGATCAAACAAACCAAGATGTGAGCTGGCATCAGGAAGCCTGAGCTGCCCTAGAGACTTTGTGGCTACGTCACCACCTATCTGTTTCCCATCCTGTCTAGCCGTATTCAAATCTAATACTAGATTGTCCCTGGTCCTGGAGAGCCAGAGCCTGAAGGAACATAGTGTGCATGTCTCTTGCCATGTAGTCATGCTACACAGCCAGCTTACCATGTCTTGGCTTTTAAAATACTACATTTCCTCAGGCTGTGATCATATTTAACTTCAGGAAGAATTCAATGAGAGGAGACACAGTACTATACCAGGTAATGCTGGGAGGGAGTTTGCAAATGCAGCAAACCCAAGCTGTGTTGAAATGGAGCTCATGGTTAGGACTCAGCTAGCTCACAGGAGAATTAATCAGCAGCATAGCTAGGAAGTTTAATACAAGGCAATGCAACACTCTGAGACTCCCATCTCAGAGCAGCTTTTCTCCAATGTGCAGTATCTGGTCTTCCCAAGTTTCCAAGAACACCTCATTACCATGGGCATTAAATTCTGCACCTTTCAGAATCAAATTGTTCCCCAATTCCCGTATTCATTCCAGGCCCCACCATGGTTCCAATTCCTTGAAATCCTTTATACGTACTTTCAAAATTGGAAACAGAAAGGAGAAGAGACGGGGTGGGGAATGAGAAGAAAGAGGTAGCAATGCTAGGGAAATGAAAGCTTTCATCTAGAGCAGTCTGGAATCTGATGAGTTATTACTCACAAAGAATTAAAGAATATAATAAAGCCATTCTTATTAAGCCATAAAATGCAGTTACATATTTCAGACAAGATGACAATACAGACGAATACAAAGCTGTGTAGTGTGGTAACCTTGATCCATTTGATCCCTCTGCCTTCAAAAATACAACTGAAAGTGGTATCTGCAGTAGCAAACCCACTCTCCACCTTCCACAGGGACTTTAATACAATTCTGGCCAGCATGGAAGAGATAAGACCACAAGCCTTTCTACCCATCAGACATGAAATAAGTCACTTTGATGATGACTGAAACATTAATCATGTCGAGTGAAGTCCTGGATACATGAAGTCCTCTTTGCTTGTAAGAAATCTATGCAGAAGCCCTCCCCGTCCACTCTTAAGCTCCTCTCCCTTGTCCCCTGACAGGTAAAGTATAGCAATGCCAGAAACCCATTTAATATAGTTAGTTGCCTGTGATGTCAACTCCAAGGAAGCTTGTTTACAGGTGATATTGAGTCTTTTGAGGCTCATCTGCAAGGCCTTTATCGTTTCTTTTTGGTTTCCTTCTTGGGTTTCTTGCTCGTCTGTGGAGCAGTTGCCTTTGGCTTCTTCACTGCCTCTGAACTCTTAGACTCAAAATTCTCCAAGTCCTACAAGAATCAATGAAGAAATAGTCAGTAACATTTTAGCAATTCGCTCACAGCTTACCTCTCAAAATCCTTGAGAATTTGAGCATAAGCCAAAGGAAGCAAGCAGCAGGTCTACATGCAAGTGCTGGGTATCTCTACTGGAACACATCTATATCAAACAGAGTCCACATTTAATGAGATTTGAGCAGCACCATCTCTGCTTCTTCCACATATGCTTTTTGATGAGTATGAGTTCATGCACAGAAGGAGCCATTCATTATGCACCAGAGAAGCCATTATAAGCTTAAGTCTCTAAAACAGGCTTTGGAGAAGCAAATAAACAAAAATACCAATTTTAAAGGCAGGAAGAAAATCAATACTAAATGAAAACTATTCAGATTGGGAAAAGGGAAAGATACTGTATAATCAGTGTGCACAGAAACATTCAGTAGGGATTTCTGTAAAATGATAACCTTTATCGATTGCAAGACAAAAATATTTCCCAAAATGGCACTAAGAACATAAAGTCCAGAGCTTCTAAACCAAGCCTAAAATCCAGGAAAGGAGTTAAAGGCAAAGCTCTGTTCACCTGGACTAGCAAGGAACACTTAGATATCCTGCTTGTTTCCTTCACGCAAGACGACAAATATTTCAACCATGGGAAATAAACTCTAGTTATCTTGTGAAAACACAAGGGAACAGAGCCAGTCCCATCTGAGAAAGCACACACATGCAGATTGCCTCCTTTCATTAAATGCATTTGAGTATAAATATTGCTTTAGCATCTCGGTTTCTATCAGTCAGAGTGTGCCAACTGGAAAAGGACGCACAAAAAATGGCAGAGCAAGACGTGCTAGTTTCAAGCTTCCAAGAGAGCGCTCCAGATAATGGAGGGGGAGGCGAGCATCTGACAGTATCCTTTTAATCAAGGAGCTTGGTTCAAACGTCTCTCAAGTTACTGGGCTATTACAATTCACATCTGTGTGGCTTTCCAAGGAAGGAGACTTGGCTGGCTTTCTAAAGGCTGTAATCGATGCATGGGGAGCTGGCAGGCTCTGGAGAAATGGAGCTACATACAGCTATTACTCAGGGGTGTCGTGTGTGCTGCTACCATTGGATGAACACTGCTGCCTTCTAATGTTCAAACCAAGGTAGTCTTCAAAGCTTGAAGCCTCCCAAATCAGAGAAGTGCCTCAGTATCCTACCCAGACTCAAGCATTGTTCCCAAGATCTGGAAGAATATCTTCCATTGTTTATAGTCTTGTAAATCAATCATATGGACAGTATATCAAGAGGACAGTATACGCAGGAAGAAAATAAAAAGTACAGCATGAGGACATCAAAGAATAGCTTTAAACAACACCAGTTCCATAAGCTTTGCCATTTTAATTGGGGGCCTGGCCTTCAGCTTCCTACTTCAAACTTCAGCTGTCATTCTTTTCAGCTTTCAAGAATCAGGCTACTCAGTATTTCCTGTAAATTTATCAGGGGAAACCATGGACTCTGACAGATCGGCTCTGGTGGCTGCAGAATAACAGTGCAAGACTTTCAGTGCAGGAATATCATGAACCCCAGCTGCCTGCTTCATCTCTCTGCTGGGAGCAGCAGCCTCTGCAGCAGGACGACTAGCAGGAGGGAGCACGTGCCTGTGCTGGGGCAGCATCAGTACCCCAGTACATCAATGCATCTTCATTGACAGTCAAAACTGAAAATCAGGTCATGAACTGTGGCGGCTGAGGTACAAAAGAATGTCTTGCTCTGCCCTCTCTGTTGTAATATTTTAACCCCTCCAAACTACAATGAGCTGAGCACACCTGCAAAAGTCCTTTTCCTTCATTCTGTACCTCATCCTCAAATCCTCAAGCACTCCTTTCCCCAGCTAGGCTAGACACATCTTCTCTCTTACAGGTTTCTTTACTGATAGATAATATTCATTCCATATACTGCTGAAGACTTCTAGGTTTCCTCTGCACAAGATGGAGCAAAGACTGCAATAAAGATAGCCTTTAAACAAAACTTTCCACGTTGAGTTGTAACTGAAAATACTAATTTATACCATCTGCATTCAGCCAAATTCTATATCAAACCACCAATCTTGCTGCCTGATCACCAACACTGATATATCTGTCCCCAAAATTAACCAAGCACATGGAACTGGTTTTTTTTACCACAAAAGCCAGGTATATGCAGATCACCCCACCATGGCCCAATTTTCCATTTAAAGTAAATGGAAGATGGAATTGAAGCCCTGTAGCTCACCTCAGCTTTTCACTTTCTCTTGTRCTAACTGCAGCAGAGGGCCCCCCACATGCCTGCACAGGATTGCTGTCAATACTGAAAACTGCAGTCCTGACATCAGAACRCACTAGGAATTTTACCTCTAACTTGTTTCCAAGAATCACACACAAACTGGAGCCYAAAGTCATTTCCTGAAAGGCAGTTCCTACAAAGGGGACATCCTGCCYGGCAATTAATGGAGCAGATCAACCGTAGGATGACAACATGGGCTTGGGAGCAAAGGCTGAGCTCTCCTGTGTGCAGTCAGGAACAGCATGTACATTCAGCACACCCGGCCAGYGCGTCAGGTCACAGGTCATTCTTTTTGGCTGATACTCAGAGACRCTGGCTCAGGTGTTTGCTCCTGCCTTTCTAATCTGAGGTTAAGTCACAAGACCCTTTCAGCTTTCCCACCTCCAGCTGCCTTGTAAGGGAAGGGAATGAACTATGGAACCATCACCAATCCCAGACCACCAYGTCTCCATTAGTTACTTCAAGTTCCTCCCATCCTATTTTCTGTGATTCTGCCCATCAATACTAGTATTAAAGAGCGCTGCTTACTGTCTTATGGGACTTTGAAACTGGCAGGATTATGGCTAACACGCAGATAAGCTGGAAAATGGCTCCAAAGAAGAGTCCGTAGCGTAGCACATTCTCCATGAATGTGGGCTCAGGGATTTCAGGTGGAGAGAAATCCAACTCAGCAGCCATAGTGTAAGCACCTTTCTTCTCCACTAATGTTCTCAAGAAGACCAAATTCTAGGAGAGGAAAAGAAAGAAAGAAAAAAAAGCAACTGAGTCATGCTTTTTTCGCTGTTTACTTTCCATTAAGAAAAAATTACAGACTAACTTATACAGTTTTTTCTAAGATACCCTCGGTCTACAGAATCAGTAACAAAGAGGGAAATGAAACCTGCATTCTATTTGGATGATTGTCTTTTACAACTTGCCTAAGAAAATAGTCCTCAGATGCTTGTAATAGCCCATCTGTCGGTAAAGGGAAGCCAAACAAAATACGGCAGAAGTACTGACCACAAAACAATACGGGAAAAGCTCAATGAGCAAGAATGTATTTATCCTGGGRGCTGATCTTGCACCTGACTTACGCGTTTTCACTTTTGGTTTATGTCATAGGAGAGTGAATACCTTAGCTGTGATCATAGCCTCATCTTAGATGTTGTACAAAACTAACTGCTAGAACAGATCTAAACRAACCACAGAGAAAGTACATCTGCTGAAGACAAGAGAATGAGTTATGTGTTTAAAGTTAAGCACAGGCTTTAGTGGCTGGTTACACTAAGCCCTATGTGGCTTGCAATGGTCACACAGGAAGTTTGTGGCAGTTCAATATCGATCTCCCGAATCCCAACCTAGTTTCTCAACCACAAAGCCATCCTTTCTCCTTTCCTTTATCTTTTGTTAATGGAGCTGCCAATTCACTCTATGAATGACTAATGGCTTTCTATAATAATGAACTGTCCTGCCAGAAATGCTGGAGTGCTCCACAGAACATCACACAAGGGAAATTCATTTAGTATGAGATGCCATCAGAACTTTGTGATTAGTTTTACCCAGTTTTCCTGATCTGTGTCTGAGCAAGTCTATTTTAATAGGGAAAATGTATCTAGGTGCTTATATACAATGGACACAGTTAACTTATCAAAAAAGATCCTGGTGTGTACCTACTGAATCAACACTATTCATTTATACATACAGTTCCTCTTATCCCTCACATTACTAAAGCTTGTTTGCAAGATTTTGCTGTGTGCATGTTTCAGCTGAAGGGTGGTAATCCATCTCCTAGAGGTTTTCTCCAAAGAAATCTCTGTATTTGTCAGGCTAGGAGTAAACTTCTACAATCTGCAGATGTGACCAAGTCAAGAAAGATGGTAAAATGTGAGTAGAGTAGAATTTGAGTACAGCTACAGTTCATAAATTTGAGGATGAATCAACAACTCAATGCTGTTGCACAAGAGGCAAATATAATTTGGTGACACACTAAAAGAAATGGCATATATAAGTTACAAGTAGCAATTATTTTGTTTTAATTCAGCTGAAGTATGGGATCTTATTGTGGGTACCACACTTTTTAAAAAGACAGGAAAAAGTCTSCAGCTGCAAGGCCTAGCCACTGGGATAGAGAGACTGCAGAAGCCTTGTTACTGGTGATTCAGAAAAACAGATCAGATGAACATTTGCCTGGGATGGGGTGCGAGTATATTTAATCCTGCCTTTGAATGAGGAGATAGAATAGGTGACCACTTGAGGCCCCTTCCAGGTCTGTACTTCATCAAAAGGAGAACAAAACATTTTTCAAATTCTGCTTAAAATCCAATAAGCTGGAGCTGGATCTGTGCATTAAGCTAGGTACACGCTAGGCTGCTTATGCTCAAGAAGTCCCAACGCAGACCCAAAGGTTGCACTGGACATATGATGGTGTTAAGCAAGCACGTATAAATGTGATTCATCCATAACTGCTTTTAATTTTGAACCCCTTCCCCCCTCCCCACCCAACCTACTAAGGCAGCAGATTCTAAGGAAAGAAAGAGAATCAGGGTAAGTTTCACCCTTGCGTTGTATTTTGTCTGGATTTTATTTACTAGGATGCCTTTTGAAAGCTTCATTCTTGCCCACMCTCTTCCTCAAACAGAGCAGGAAGGGATGCTGCTCCATTCCTCACCTGGGGTTTTCTCTGCACACACTCCTATTGATACTCTTGATTCATACACCTAAAATAGCAACGCACAAAAATAAATCAGAAAAGGGAACTGATGCATATACAGTCAAAACAGAAAATCCCTGTTCTCATAGTCTGCACATCTCCCTTCCTTTCCCTCTTCCTATTTCACCTCTCCCTAGGGCAGCAGTAATTTTCTAAAAAATSCCCAGTGATGTGACAAGCACCACAAGCTCTCATGCAGGCTGGTACCAGCTGCCACCACGACATTAAGGGCCACAGCATGAAACATGCTCAGAGAAGATCTAACTGACACCATGCTTCACCTAGCCATAGTAGCCAGCAGGCAATTCACATGAGGCCCCTTAGTTTTGCTGATGTCAGTGGAGCTGAACTAATATTAGCATCAAAATTTCCCTGCTTTAAAAAGACTCCTGTGGTTAACAAAAGGCCCAAACCTGCAAACTCGAGGGGGTTTAACCTTATGCAAATCAGTAGGCCAAAGTTAAACAAGTTAAAAAGGCCAAAGCTGAACACTGGAGAATCAGGGCTCCGTGTCAGGCACACCACTTTTTGCAGCGAATACAAAACATGAAAAATGAGTTTTTCCATCAAGAGTACTACCTCATTATGCTTTGCCTTGCAGCTAATCCAGCAGTTCCATGGAGGATAATTATGATTTTCTGTATCAGAGAAGCTAAGAATTTCACCACCTCTTCCTTTGCTAACATCCCTTCTTCTCCACAGGTACCAACCGCCTTTTCTCTCAGACAGCCTAATCCGTTAATATGGTTACACTCAAAGTAATCACTCTTAACTTGTATTTAGTTTTAAAGACTGAAATTCCTATTTCAGACCCAGAGAGGGCTTATATACCTGGAAGCTTGTCTGATTTTTTCTCCCCAGCCTAATCATCTGGTCTAATAACAGACATCACCCCTCCCTACAAGCCTTGCCATCTCACTGGGACATTCCAGTGGAACTAAGCCACAGTTTCAGTGCAATACAAGAACTGATTTAAATTATGTAAAGTTTTTCTGTCTTTCCTCTATTATGGTTTTACAGCAGATTTGCTACCTCCACACAAAAGTATTTTTTCCTGCAGCAAAACCAGAGCTGTAACACAAAATCAGCAAGAGCCTACTCACGGCTGCAGGCTCAATTTTTTGCTCAGTGATGCCAATGGAGGGTGATGTAATTATCCTACTGGGAGCAGGATCAGGCCCTATGATTAACAGTCACGTGTTTTCAGGATCAGGGCCATAAACTAGCCAGCTAAACAGAGCAAGGACAGAATCAAACCTTTCTGTCTGCTGCCCTGTGTTTCCCAGCTGGCATCTTCAAGACCTATCACTATACAAATAATTATTAAAAAACAAAGTCCGAAAAGCAACTGTAGATATATTAGCTTCCTCTTGGGGTGGAGACAAAGAGCAAAAGCATCAGTGCAGAATGTGAAAGCTTCTCTCAAAGGATGAGGAGAAAAAAGTTGGCACTGGATTTCTGAAATTACCTAGTAGGCGCCTGGATAAAAACCAGGCACCTCGTATTAGCTTCAGTGGGATTTGCGTGTGCTCAGCATTTCTGAAAATGAGGCCATTAGCGTTTAAGAGCCTATTTGTGGGTTTACAGAGCCGAGGCCAGGCAGCCAGCTTGACAGTTGTGCCTGGGGGCTGCAGCGAAAAGCAGCTGTGCAGTCTCAGAGCAGGGGGCACCAAGAGCTCCTCATCCCTTCTCAAGAAGGCAACTCTGTGCTGTTTTTTCCTGCTGGCTAACCCTGCTCTTGACTGTAGCAGGGAGGAGTGTAGGAAATGGAGGGGGTTGTCCTGTACTTCCCTCTTTGCCGTCTTGCATAGGGCTGGTTGTCACCAAGCCGACAGGAACCAACTCCTCCCGTACCCCAGCCGCAGCCCAGGCGATGCTGAACCCGCCGCTTCTCCCCTCCCAACAAAAACGCCCTTCCAGCAAGTCCCACATCCCGGCTGCCCCTTACCAGCACCCCCGGCGCATCGCTCCGGCCCCCCCTCCTGCAGCCCACGGCCCCCCCGAGCCCCGCAGCCTCTCCTGCAGCCTGTGCCCACTCCCGACCGCCCCCCAGCGCTGCGACCCCCCCCCAGCCCTATAACCTGACCCCTACGACCCCCCCGGCCCCGGGACTCCCCTCCCCCCGACGCCCCCACAGCTCCGCGACCTCGCCCGAGAGCCTCCCCGGCCCTGCGGCCGCCCTCCCTCAGCACCCCCGGCCCTGCGGCCTCTCCCGATACCCCCCCCCCCGGCCCTGAGGCCTTCGCTCCCGGCTCCCCCCGGCCCTACAACCTCGCCACGACCCCCTGCGGCCTCCTCACCGCCCCGCTCCGCTCCGCCGCCCAGGCCCCGGCACCACCCGGAAGTGACTCCCGCCCGGCAGGAAGCGCTTCCCCCTGCCGCCCCTAGCAACTGCCCGGGCCCCCCGTTGCTAAGGGCGGCCTGCGGCCCCCGCCCTGCCGAGGCCTCCGTGCCGCCATCCCTCCCGAAAGCGGCCGTGAGGCCGCCCGGCCCCCCCGCGCTGCCGCTCTCTAAACCTGCGGAGTCGCTGTAATCCCCGCAGCGGACTCTCTCCCCCCCCCGTTCAGGTTCAATATCCTGCTCTGAAATGGAGATGTCGTGATAAGATGAGCTACAAGGGGGGAAAATGGCTTGTGCTCTGTTTCGCTTCTGTGTGGCATTTAAAGAATCCGATTTGTTTTGCCCTTTTTCTAGCCCTGACATATCAGTAATGCCAGGTTAGTTTTGCTGGAGAGGCTTTTAAGTGGGGAGCCTAAATACTTTGGGGAAAACTGATTAGGTTTTCCTGTAATCAGTTACTTATGTATTGAAGGGGTAAGGTAAGGCATTTGTAGTAAAAGGATTTGCCAGGCTGTTTCCAAGCATTTGAATTAAACTGGTATTAATAAAAAATAATTTCAAAGGTTCTGAGCAATTGGATTAAAAAGCTTTCATCTTTGTTAATGCAGAAGACCTTACAGGCAGTTGAAGAATGCATATATGGCTGTGAGTTACAGAGGCTAGTGACACCTGGACAAAGAACAACTTCTACCATAAAAGACCTAAGAAAAAAACCCACTATTAAATAATTAACAGAGCTGTCACTACCCACGGGTAAGGGTTAAACCCAGAGCTCAGGGAAGCCAATAAATTCTGCCGTTTCAGGTCCCAAACACAGACTAGGACACAAAAACATTGAGGATACAGAAATAATTCTCGTGAAAGCGAATGTCAAAAGAGATCCTAGCAATACAGATTAGAAGGCCAGATTATATCCTTACCAGTACTAAGAGTACACTGAATTTGGTGGTGCTGCCCACATACACCTTCTCAGAGGCTCTGCTCCTCAGTTTGAAGTTTGCAAGCAATGGGGAAAATACACACTTACATTGCAGCCAATACTGTGGGTTTCCAGGTTTAAGATCTTTCTTTCTCCTCCCCCCCCCCAATTGCACTAGATATTTTAAGTAGAAATAGGAAGATGAAATCTGCAGCTTTTATACAGCTCCTACCCTTTCCCTCTCTCACTAGTCCCCCTTTAGAAACTATCAAACGCTTTGATAGTACTGCCAGGCTCTGCACACAGACACTCGGTCTTTGAACAGCAGGTAGGTGGTGCCATAAGCTCACTTTGGTGCGTATCTTCTACCGACAGCACGCTGACGCGTTCGTTTAAGCTGATCTGGAAATTTAAGAAAAGGAAGCTATTTGTAGGAGTGAGTATGTTGGGTGAATGACTTTGCAAAGCCTAGGAAATTTGAGTGGGTTTCAAAGCTAAAATCTATTCAACAACTGCAAATGGCAATTTTATCAGCACCCCATTCTTAGTAGAGATAGAGCTCAGAGATGAAGTCTTTTGCCAGGTCCAAATCATCTTTAGCTTTAATATTTATTCCTAAATTTCTTCTTTGGTTTGCATTGCAGTATTTCCTGTGTGACTTCACAAGGATTTGCAGTAAGACCTATTTATTACCATACCTTGTATGGGTACCATAACATTGCACACCAAGGTCTTTTTATCCTCAGGTTTTATATTATTATTAGGCAGGGAAAAAATAAGTCTAACTACTTTAGCTTTTTGGCCCTTACTGGAAATGTGGCTGTCCTCACTGCCTGTTCATAAACTACGTTTTACTTTTTAGATATCAGTAACACATCTCACTCAAATTCTGTTCTTCAGTGGAAGCTCTCCAAGTGCTTTCTGGCGGTGTGCATTAATAGCAGCCTTTGGATTCCAAAGGGAAAACAAGTCACAGAAATTACCCCGGCCAGCCTCCAGCCTGCCCGCTGATGGGGAGGGATTTTGTTTGGGGCAGGGGGTGGGCGTCCACGGACCCTCTCCTATGCTGCCTCTCCATCCTGGAGTCTGGTGTTCTCAGTGCTTCCAAAAATCAGGACCGAGGCCCTCAAGTGGGGCAGCTGGCAGCCAAGAAGCAGCAGCCGAAGGCCCTGTTAGGAAAGCGAGCCTGGTCACCGCAAGTCAGTGCCAGAGCCGGATCGAACGCAGCGCTCCGTGTTCCCTGACTCCGGCTGCAGTGCGCTGTGTAACCTTCTAGCCAAGCCTCCTTCCCAAACTGCAATGGCAATGGAAGACCAAAGGCAAATGCTTTAATTATCTGAGATTCACTGCTGGCATCTGAGCTCTGTCTGCCCGGGTAGGAAGGGGGAGTGATATTCAGAGAGCCAGAAATTTAGGAACCAGTAGCTCTCAAGCCTACAACTGACTGTAACGTGCTGACATCTGGCTGAAACTCTTGGCAGTTCACTTGGGTGATGCTGAAACGCTCCTGCAGTTCTGCTAAGAAGTAAACGGAGCCAGGCAGGTACTAGCTCTATAAATGGATCTCACCCACAGAGCGCATCAGGCCTCCTGACAGATACACGTCTTGCAGGCTGGTGCCATTTGGTCTATTGTAGTCTCAGTGATGTGTTAATGTTTGAAGATTAAGTAGGCTTTTCAAACAGGCTTTTAACTCTCTGAGACAGTCCTTCCTACTAGCACTTTCTTGTACATTTTGAATTACTGATTTATTTTGTCTATTTTTAATCTGATCCCTTGCTTCAGACTCATTCTCATAGTGCAAACTGTGCTGTCATCCATAGGGACTTTTTCTCAAAAGAGATTATTTTGATAAATGTTTGTATTCAGCTTTCTACCAATCCAAAGTCCTCAAGCGAAATTTCTCTCCAGGAAATCTATTGACGTTCAATGGATTAAGTTTGGAGTCTCTGAAGATCCAAATCTCAGCACTTTATTCTGCCAAGGTGGAAAAACCAAGTATGTACAAGGCAAGTCTCATCCCATCTGCTGTGTTTAAGCTTCGGGTTCTCTGTTTCTTCCTTCGAACTAAATGGTAACACTGGCCACCCCCCCCTTTTTTTTCCCCCCTCATCTCCTTCTTATTTGTTTGCTTTCACTGAAACAATTGCATTTTTGCATTCAAGGAACTTTGGAATGAAAGGTGCTCTGTACGCACCACTAATCAACAATGCAATTAAATGATTGATGGTTAACTTATAATGTGCCTTAGCTCTGCCACTTGGGATAAGACATTTGAACCAAAAGTATATGTCCCATCCTACCTCTAAGATGACAAACTTAAGCAGAAAATATAGCTCCTAATCTTTGTAGTCAGTTCTGTTTAATTTAGCATTGGGACATTTGCGATAAGCTAGTCACCAGCACATTTGGCAGGGAGAAGAAAACTACAGAGAACAGCTGTGTGTGGCTCTATCAAAAGTGTTGGGGATTAAAGAAGTCAGGGACCAACAGCCACCATCTGTGACATTTTGGAGAGGTGCAGAAGAGCCTTTGACAACTGAGAATACAGGATGTTTTTTGCCATTTGATGGGTTGCTTCTTACTGTCATTAGTTTCAACCTCACAAGGTGAGCAGGATCATTTCACATGCTGCTCAGCTTATCCGGGGCTATATGTTGTGTACCTGGAACAGATAGCCACAATTTTTTAAAACATGGCATGAGGGCTGGAGGAAGTAAACCTAAGAGCAAATCAATATCTGGGAAATTTGTGCAGGACTCTACGACTGCGCCCTTCCTCAGTGAAGGACTGGCAGCGAAATATAACTAGGTAGCCTCTGCTTCACCCAGGGACCCTGGGAAGATTAGGTATACATGAATGTGACTCAAAAATCCAGCAGTTCCAGATGCAGAAAGTACCTGTGGGCAGCTATTACCTGGCCGTAGTTTCCATTGGACTTGCATTGATTTAGGCTTGGCTTTAGAGGGCAAGACGACAGTTACCTACTGAGCATTGCTAGGCTGAGATGGTAATCTGTAGGAGATAATTTGAATGTTAAATACCTCATGTTTTGGAGTCAGTAGAAAGCTAACAAAATTAGTTGCAGTAGGAAGGAGGAGAGATGTGGGGAGAAACTGAGAAGGTTCTAGGTACAGATCAAGCGATATTCTAAGGAGAAAAAGCTGTTCATTCTGCAAAGCAAATTTGTCATTTACTGCACCAAATTATTATGATACTACTCCTAAAATGAAGCTCCCATGAAGAATGCTTTCACACATCTAGTGCATTTAGACTTRCTTTTATCTTTGAATGCCACTGGAGTATGCAGAACAGCTCTCAGACTGTAGAGAGCAGAACAGCAGCCAGAACCACCCTCCTGCACATGCACAGGGTATCAAATCTATCTGTGCAGAGAATAAAATGTGTAGAGAGCTACACGTAGAGGGTATCAAGTCTATCTGTGTAGAGAAGAAAATCTATCTGTGTAGAGAAGAAAATGATCATGAGAACAAAGACCACAGCTGGCAGCTTAGTCTGAGATATATTGCAACACGGATGGATGCAACACAAGCTCCAAACAACATTGGATCCTGCCTGTACCAGTTTTGGTCCAGAGACATTAGCTCTTTAACATCATAGGGCTCGAGGTTGAAGTAGCCTCACTAGCCAGTGGGAGAGCTCAAGGATTCTGGTGAAGTAACTCCAGAACTGACCCTTAGAGGTCCTGGGAAGATACGAAGGCTTTGAATAAGCCTAGGACAGGAAATCCCGGGGCCAGAAAAACTGCTCTGTTTATACTGTTTAAGAACTCTAAAGTGCCCCAAAAGAGCCTGGAGGGTTTTTAGAAAACTCCGCTGCCCCCACCTTTAATGTGAAGTGATAAAGAAAGCTTGTTGTGGCGTAAATCCTGCTGGGTCCAGCCGTGCATGACAGGAACCCAACCCAGTCAGGGCAAGGAAACCCCCTAGGAGACCAGAGCTTTATATAGCCTTCTTTAAAAGCAGTGAGCTCGAGATGGGAATGCAGATCACAACCCTCCTAATGCAAGCTGGGCAGCAGGCAGCTATAAACAAGTCAATTATAGATTGATTCCCCTTGATCTGTGAAATATCACCCAATATATTACAGCAGCTCTGTCTAAGGCAATGGGCCAGGCAAATAGTAAATTACCTCAAAAACATGCTAAGGATAATACCTTGAAATACTTAGCATTGGCTCTGGACTGGTTTAACAATGTGGTCTGATTCATCTGTTCAGCCAGTGTAGCACCAAGACAGTAGAGGAAAAATAAGTCATGCTGAAAAATTGGTGCAACTGGCCTCACACATGACAGAACATGAACGGACCGTTTCAAAAATACTAGCAAAAACTCCTTTCCAGTTCCAACACAGTGCACAGTAGTGTGCATCAGCATAATCATTTTAAAAAAAGTGTTCTACCCAGGAAATCACCTTCTCTGATATTCACGAGTAGAGCAGGCTAGTGCCATTTCTTCTTCTCTTTACATCTGGAAGGAAGACAGTAGCTTTTCTTGCTTCTCTTCAAATAGTTTTGTTTCTCGATTACACTGAAAACCTCTTGTCAGCTGCTCAGTTCAGGGGCAGCTCCAATTCCTGCTTTGGTCTGTTTAATCCTTTTTTTGATTCCTCTGTGAATTGGCCTGGCCCTGATTTGATACCGAAGGGAACGTGAGCCCTTGGAGCATCTGGGAGAGCCTGAAGGTGACAGTGCACATTTTTCTAGATAGAGAGCRACTGTTAGTCAACACCATGGAGCCATTTGGTTTTCTGAGCGCACACTCACCTTCCTGGCTGTTGGGTCTCTGCTTACTGAGATCCCACATTTTGGAAAGAGGATACTGAGCCATAATCACCAAATTAATTTCTCACTGCAACAAGAAGCAAACAGTCAATGGCCAAGAGGCCAATGCTGGATGCTTCTGACCCCCTGCACGCACAGTTACACACATGCACACCAGATGAACTGACCTTCCCTGAAACCCAGTGACAGCTGGGACAAGCGCTCGGGGGCAAGGCAAAGGTTTTCTGCAGCAGGCAGATAGGAGTCATCTCACCTGCTGAAGTTTCTTCCCAGCATCAAGTCACACAAGCCCCGAGACAGGAAGGGCTGGGTCCCCATCAATTCCAGGCGCTGTAAGTCAACACTAAAAAAACGGCAGGTGGAATTTATACTGGTACCTCATTTTTAACTCCTCTGAACTGTCCTGATCTTCTTGACRTCAAAGCGATGTGTTTTCTAACAGGAGTTCCCTAAACCTTGTTCCAGGAACGCAAAGAGCTGCYGGGGATGCAGGAGCCTGAAGACGACCCTTGCTGTTTTCCAGTACACAYGTACACAGCAAGGCTCTCCAGCTACTCTGTGCTTGATGTGAAGCTGTGATGTTTGCGAGGGACTGAAGCATGAACTGCCCCGCTAATGCTAGCAGGTGCGAGTAACAAAAGAGGAGGAAAAGGCTGATAATCAGAAGAAAAAGAAAACGGCAAAGAGATAAACCTTCCTGAGCAGGCAATGGGGGAAAGTATTAATGGTTAACTCTGTCATTGTGGGGTAGAAGGAAAAATGCAGTTCTAAAGGGAAAGAGAAGTTTACTTAGCAAAGCAAATTTGTCATTCATTGTGCCAGGTTATTGTTGTTATTATTTGCTCTTCACTCTTTGGAAGATAGAGAGAAAACATGCAAGTGRCCCTCAACAACAGGCATAACCCCCTCCCCGCAACCTCCCTGCTTGCGTCCTTGCACACACAAAAAAAGAGGATGCAAAACACAGCCCTTTGAAATCCAGGAGGATAATTGATTCTCTGACGTTCAGAAGCCCACAGGACTCCTGAGGGAGCACAGGTATAAAAAGAGGAGATGCACCTCGCTGGCAGCTAGAGGACAGTTGGGGGGAGACCTGACAGCGTCCTCCTCGGCACACTTCCCGGGAGCCTGCCCGGGTACAGAGTGGAGGGGACGGATCCAGCAGAATTCACGGAAGCAGCAGTGGAGAAAAAGAAGTTGTATTCGCAACAGGGGAAGGAAACACCTGAGCAGCAGCTGATCTGGGAAGAGCTTATTTCCTAACGGAACGGTAAGTGTGAGCCTCTGCATGTGGGTTTAACAAGACAATGTCCATCTGGAAATTGGGAACAATTAAATTACACTGAAATGCAATCAAAGCTGGCATCAGTAATAATTAGTTGTGCCAGATACAATACCCTTTTTTTGCACCAAGTAATAGAATGAAGCAATAACTGAACTACAGAGTAAATCAATAGAATGATACTATGGATGAGCCTTGTAAAAACACGTTAGACATACTAGATGAAGCACAGATTACCTCTTTTGCAATACTGATATGAGTTCCTTTTACCCTGGAAAACGAATGCTGTTTTGCTCGGCCATCAATAAAATTGCGTTTGAGCCAAACCAAAGTGCGAGGAGAAACACAACGGTGTGTTCTGGATAACGCGAAGCCAGCTACAAGAAGGCAGAGTAAGCCACTTAAAAGGATCTCTGCTTTTCTAATGTGATATTTCACAATATAAAAGTCTGAACTTTATTAAACTGAATGTACAATAGAGGCTTCATTGCATGCATATAGTGGTATTTCTAAGACTGATCAGATAACTCAGTTTCTTACTGTTTCTGAAACCTTATCTAATCTCCCAACATCATTTTCACAAATACTGCTGTGTTAACATTGCGCAGGATGGAATGAAGCTATTGTGCTTTATCTGTTGGAATGGCATTAAAAGCTTTTCATCTTAAGGGGAATTTATTTATCAATTATTTTTTCACATGCTGCCAGAATGGAAAATAAGAAGGAGAACCTAACCTCAGGAGAATTTAAAAGGTGAAAAAATTTTGCAGAGCTGTCAAGCTGCCTGCATGCAGGGTGACAAATTCTTCGGCTTCTCTTCTGAAGTAGCAGACACCTCTGGGAAGGGGAGTAGGACTTTCATTTCAGGCACCTTCCCAAGGGAAAAAGGGAGACAGAAATATCCCAAAAGAGGAGAAACAGACTGTAGAGAAGGGAGAGAAGACAAAGCAAAACAGGGAAAGAAGGGCAAAACCAGAAATGAAAAAAAATCATCAAAAAGAAACTAATAGCAGCRAAAACCAAACAAACATTCTCAAAGGGATGGAAACAGAATCTGCAGGAAAACCTAGTGCTGAAAGAGAGAAACCAGACACAGAAAGTGGTGATCAGGGCTATATCCTAGGAAGAAATGAGGGAAGCAGACAACATTGGGCTAGGCTTTCTTTTCATTTACATTCATTTCATTTCACTTCTCAGCTCTCCTAGCAGCTTTCCTGGTACTGAATAAATCTGCCGGCTGGCACTTTCCACAGAAGCTGGTGCCACAGTCTCCTGCTACCCTCTCACAGACTCTTTAGATCATATGCTCTATCTAGAACAAGATCCGATTTGGGACTTGTCCGGAGATATTCTGGGGATGGCGGCACAAAAGGCACATGCTTTTTCTGAGTTCAACAGAAAATGTCAAAAAAAAAAGGCAGGAAATTTGCCCTAAACCCAGGAGCCCTGTAAGCCTCTCCCRAAGTCAGTCTTTTATTTTTTCTGGGCATTGCACAGCTTTCTGTGTGACAAAAGTGATTTTGAAAAACAGCAGGTTTCGGAGGGAGTGGATGCCACCCTTGCATTTGCAAGAAGTCAGCTCTCTTCTGAGTTAGGACCAACTGCTTTGCTGTAAGGGAACAGATGGGGAAGCTGCTGCTGGCTCCCCCRGCCTGCGGGCTGGGAGTGCGAGCAGCTGGAAACAAGAAGCCAGGCTGAGAAAGAGCTTGTGATAAGAAACCCCATTTCTGAATGCACCATCTTGCCCACTGTCTGTCCATGAACTTATGACACTGCTGGTAATTCTGTTATTAACTTCCATGGTGTCAGATCAGCTCCACTTGCATGAGGTCCACGCCAGTCCTGGATCAGACCTCCCCCCACTTTTCTGACCCACATTCAGGAAGGTGGCCAGATATGTCCGAGTAGTAAATCAGAGGTCACTGTTGATGTTCTCCATCAGAACCATCAGTCCATAGTTTTAGGATGTCAGGCAAGGCGGCCCAGTCAGTTGTTACACACTTACCTGTGCCATAGCCACGTGGATGGACATCCCCAGGAGAGCTGAGGGCAGGAGACGTCCCAAGGACCAGGTGCAGATGGGAAACAGTGATGGTCCCACCACAGGCAGTGCTGGGCTGGGGGGGAGAAGGTGCCTTCAGCAGCCCCTGGTAACTGCTCTCTTCCAGCATCCAGGCGCTGTCACACTGCTGTTGAACAGCCCTTGCGGCTGGTCCTGGGGCTCGCCCCAGCCTGAGAGCTCTCCTTGAACCGCATCAGAGGGGCAGGTCACCCCGTGGGGTGAAGCCCTGCTGGTCCGCAGACCTCAGCCCTGACCCAAGGGAGACACCCGGCTCCTGCGGTCAGCTGTGGAGAAGTGGTGGCACACACAGCTGTTGCCTCCAGAAACTGCACTCCCTGGGGAAGTCCCTGCCATGTTCAGACACTGCCGCACTGGGAAGCACGCGTGAAGCACCACAATCACAGACAGAGGCACGTTTCCAGTCCATTCGTGCTAATGAGAAGCAGGAACGAAGGCGGCATTTAGCCTCCCCTCCCAGCTCTATGTGCAGGGTGGCTGGCTCCAACTGCATGATGGCTGCTGACTCCGGTTGCTCTGCATTTCAGGTGACTCCAAAGGGTGGAAGATGCTGGATAAGGCCACCCTGCTCCTGTTCCTGCATTTAGTCGCATGCTCCATCTCCTCTCCTCTCTACCCAGCTCTCAGGTAAGCTGACAAAGGCTTTGCCCACACCGTAACGCTTGCCTCATCTCTCAGGCCTAGGCATTTAATAACAAGACTCAAAGTACAGGAGCATTTCCCAGTCATTTACCACTGATGACACTTCAGTGCTGATGGACAACACACTCCCCATGCCCCGTCTGTTCATTCAGCCCTGGCCTGAGCCCCCTGCTATTAGGGGCATGTGCCCCGCTCCCCTGGCTCAGTTTCCAGCACAGCAGCTGGAGGTCATACCACACAATCTTTCCTCACAGACACCGTTTCGGGCCTCAGCAAGGACAGGCTTCCCTGCCCCTCCACCTGGGAGGAAGARGAAGATGCCCTTGCTGCTGTTGCCCTCGCTGCAACAGTCTTGTGATGCTGCAGGACTTGGTGGTTCCCGCTGGCTGGTCCTACAGCACCCTGCAGCACGGCTCGTGGTCCCTCATTGACACCCTGAGCATGGGCAGAGCCCCGGGGTGGTTTCGCACATCTGAGGGCTGACACAACAGTTTGTACCTCTGCAAAGCAGGCGCAAACACACAGCCTGGGATCTTCTTTTACATTTAAGTGAAGTGAAGCCAGCACTGGGCACATGGCCTGCTCTAGGTTTAGGAAAATTGGGGAGGTATCTGGGTTAGCAAAAAGCAGCCAGCTCTGCTTCTCAGGGCTCTCCTCAGCTCTTCACCCCTTCCTCCTCTGCTTCCACACACAGCAGCCTGGCTGCAGTCCTCAGCCCTGCTGCAAAATAAGCACCTGCCAAATTGAAAGACAGATGAATTGTATATGCACTAGTAAACTTATTTCTTTTCCCTGGCTTCCTTTTTGGGAACACTGCTAGCCTAAGGGTGCTTGCCAAAGAAGGCAGGCAGCTGGCATGGAATATTTCAGTCCAAACAGTTGGTTTTGCAGTTGAATGCTGGGTCTAATAAAGGGAAATTTGGCAATCTCCAGAGCAGCCAGCACTACCAGCTCCATCACTGATTAAAAAATTGTGCCTCCAGGCCAGCTGCACTGAAATCACAACTGCAGATATTTCAGCGCATGAACTTGAGAGCTATTAATATTTCAAGTATTTCCTTGCTGACTGTTGACAATTAGTATTACTCCCTACTGTCACAAATTGATGGATGCACAAAATCGAGCATTGGGTTCTGTAAACTGGATTTACAACATCCCATAGAAAATGCTTTACCTTTGTGACGAAGCCGTGGCATAGGGACACTAGAATCAGTTGAGTTTTGCTTGGGAACGCTGGGAGCTCAGCGAAGGGGAAACACACTTGAGACAGCTATGCTAAATATCTTTTCACTGCTGAAATAGCATCAAGGCAGTTTCTAGCTGGGAAGAACGACAGACAAAACTTTGTTACCGATGAGCTGAAGATGGCAAGATGAGAGAGAAAAAGCAGGAGAACAGGGAGTGCCTTTCAAGAAGTCCGACCATGCTGATGTTTGAGCCCGCTTAGTGGCGTGCATTGGGTTTTTCTTACAGGTACAATCCCGGGCCTGTTGCTGGCAAGGCCATGAACTTCCAGCTACAGGACAACGGCCCACTGCAGAGCCGTAACCCCTTGGCGGAGGAACAGGACGAGGAGGGTTTGCTAACAGACCCTGCCAAGAAAAGGTTTGTACCTTAGCTCTCAACCATCCTTGCTGTAGTGGGGCTATTTCTGTCTGAAGCCGAGAGGATTCATCCTTGTACCGGTGGGGACCATGCAGCAGCTTATGCTTCACCTGCATGAGGGTTTTCTGGAGCCTGAGTACAAGCACAGGTTGGAGCTGCCAGAGGCTCCTTTYACTCCTGTCCCAGAGAGCCTTCCCAGCCCTGCGGGTCTCCTCCTTCCCACTGGTTCTCTGACTTCACCTTTACTTTTCAGGCACTTCTCATCAGTTTTTTTTTTTAGCGCAGATACTGAGGAACAGGAGGTAGTATTTTGTTTTGCCTGCTGCCTCCCTGTTGGGACTGAACTCCCCCCAAACCTTTTACCCTCCAACACTAGAGCAGTCCAATTCCAAAGCATTTATTTTATGGTTACCCGCCCCTGATCTCAATGTGACCTCTGGTTTATTTTGACATCTGAAACATCCATTTCTTACCCAGAAGGTTCATTGCTAGTTCAGTGAGCACACCTTGTGCTTGTCTTTCACCTTCAGGATACAACGTCATGCTGATGCCATATTCACTGACAACTACCGGAAATTCCTGGGGCAGATTTCCGCACGGAAATTCTTACAGACCATTATTGGCAAGCGGCTTGGGTAAGCCACATCGTCTTGCTATCCTAGGGCTAATGTTTTGCTTATTACATTGGGCAGTTTCTTTTGTGCATGTAGGAAGATAAGGAACTGCTATCCTCTGCAAYAAAAGCACTCTCTCCTGCTGTTCCCCACACCTAAGGGCATCCTACACCCCCATTTCTAGGATTCTCCTAATCACAACTATTATTAAGCAGCATAATTAATCCTTCCCTCCCAGGCTATCAGTGTCAGGTCAGCTGAGATCTCTACCTTGCTAGCAACATGCAATAATCTTTGTGGACAATAGTTGCAATGATTGTTCACTGGTAGAAACAGTTATTCCTGGCCCCAGTCTGGACACAGAAAACAGCCTCCCCACTACCACTCCTGTAGCTTTGCCTAGACAGATCAGTTACTGCCACTAAATAAGACCAACCAGTCAGATGCAAGTCAGCTCTGATCTCTCTCCTAACACAGGAGCAAATACAGCTGACCAATTTCTTACTGAAATGACACAGAATGGCCCCAGGCTGAAGCCCAGCTGGTTTCCTTGCCCTGCTGCTCTGCCTGAGCCACTATTGAGTGAGGGACTGAAAAGCCCTGCAAACAGCACCAAGCTCCTCAGAAAGCATTGCTGACACTGGTTCCTGTCTTTGCATAACAGAAGCAGTGAGAGCAGCCCAGGGGAAGGGGTGCATGAGTTTCTGACAAGGCGCCAGTCTGACAGCATCTTGATGGACAGCCGCTACCACCAACAGATGGTATTAAGGGATTTCCTGGGAGCAATTTTGCAGAATCAAAGGTAGGTGGGAACTGTTTCATTATCTGCTCACAGCAGGAATAAGACAAGGCTCTTACTGCTGTCTCATTTCCAGAAGTGCAGCTGCTGGTTTAAATGTTATCCTTCAGGTACACTCCAGGAAAAACCAAAGCTCCTATCTGACCACATAACCCATCCTTTCCCTTACACAGGCAAGCAGGGTGCAGATAAAGAACAGCCTGCCCTGAGCCAGCCCACGCCACACGAAGTACCATGTCACTGTTTTGTCTCCTCATTGCATAGAGTTCAGTAAAATAGAAGTGGAAAGAGAATTTTTCTCTCAAGCCCAAATTATGCCATGACTGTCCAACTCTCTTCTCTTTCACAGGCCTCAGGACATCAACAGCAGTCACTTAGAAGGCTTTCCCAGCACCCTGGCTAAGCTCATGTAAATATTTTTCCCCCTTTCATCTCTCTATGCACTGGTGAGTATCGTTCCCTGCCTGTTCAATTCTCTGCCACACACTGCTTCTGAGGTGCACTGAACAAGCAGTTTGAAGGCTCTGCCGCAGCAAAGCTAAGTCCCATTGCTGTCAATGAGAGAAGGGAAAAAGCTCTGCCTTACTCTGAAGGGAGACCATGAGCATTGTGAAGTCCCAGGCAATGGTTTCCCCAGGAAGCCTTCCTGGTCTGCCTACTCTGGCCTGAGCCCTTGCACACACACTGATCTCATGGCAGGTCTATCAGCAAATCCAGAACTCAAATGCCCTTTTAGACAGCTGGGAACCAGGCAATCCATAGCTGCTTGCAGCAACTGAGAGYGGCCTTTTAAAGCTATCTGAGATAGCGTGCTTGAATGTCTAAGCAAGAATAAAGACAGACAAATATCCCTCCCAGGGCATAGATCCTGCCTCTAGATCCCTGGGGTATCTCAGGTTTCCCCTCTCATTGTATCAAATAGAAGATGTGAGGGAGACTATTTTCAGGAGTGAGGGGTGGAGAAAACTAGTCACCTGGAACTTGAAATATGCTCTAATTCTTGCCAGCCCTGGGAGACAGCCAGCAGACAGCCTACCAGTCCATTCCTGGTAATGTCTTTATTCATACAAATGCTAGCTTTCCTATATGGACCAACTTCATTTTACTCCTCCGTCTCATAGAAATTAATCCTGTCCGTCCCTAGTCAGCACAATTTAAAAGGGTGTGAAGAGCCCCATGAGTGCATTTAAAAGGAGGGAGAAGGACACTTACATTTGTACCAGAAGAACTTTACATAAATCATGGCTGTGGATTCAGCTGGGAAAGCATGGCATTTCAGCATCTCTCTTACTTACCCCTTCTGCCAAGCTTGAGTTGTTTGCATGCACTGGTTCTTCCCACAAATAAGGTCAGCCGGGAGAAGCCTCTAAAGAGTGAAAAAACTTCTGTGTGCTCACAAATAACTCTTGCAATTCTCTGTTCTCCTCCTGCTTCTGTCCAGAACAGCTCAGAGCTCATGGACATAACTGTACAGTAAACCATTCACAGCAATGAAGACACGTTCCTGGATGTGACCAGCTGGAAACTGATGCACGCACACCTCAGAGTCTGCTTGATAAGGAATGCAATTATGATGCCCAGCTTAATTTATTTCAGTCTTTACTATTTAATTCWCTCTCTAAATACTGGTCTGTGTATTGAATGAGGAAAAATACCTCAGTGGTTTAACCTAAGGCTGCTTTGTATGAGGCTAGACAACCAGTACACTTCTAATCCTGCAGAGATATTGTCTGCTAATTAAGTCTTTCAAATCATGATGCATAACAAGAAATCTGCAAAGTTATCATTCTGTTTGAGGGCCTGATTAATAAATACGTGGCCACCAAGAGGCACCTTTAGGCAACTTAGTAAATTGATTATAGCCTCCAAGTAGAGGCTGAAGGCACAACACAGTTTGGATCAGGGTGAGGTAAGACAGGAATCCACATATCTACCATCTGTTACAAACACCACTATGGGCTGTTATTTAGCTCCTTGATACAGAGCCCTTGCATCAAATCTGAGCTCTAGAAAGGTTTACAGAGTTTAGCCTTGAGTTGTTTAAACGGAAGCTACAGCTTTGTTCTGCAAGAGTTAAAGGAGGTACCTGTGCATCACACTGAGCTGTCACTATGCTTTAACTCAATGTGCTGTCAAGTGGCCCTGAACTCTACCATGGTTAAGATGACAGCTGTAAATGTTTTCACTACCCCCTATAAGAGGAAATATTTTATTACCCCAATGCTCTCACACATCCACTTCCTTCCCTGTCACCCCAATTCTCCTATTGTTCATGTAATAATTGTATCTTCAGAGATGTAAATAACATCAGGATGGGGTTTGCTTTCCCATCATTAGCAGTAAATAAAAGTTGTTTTAAATAAACCTGTCCAACAGCAGGTCAAGATGGCTCTTTGTCTATTGAGATGTTARTTTCTTGATCCTGTGCCCAGAATGGAAGATGTTGCTCAAAGACAGCAGGCAAGTGCACAGAGAATGAGTAAGAGCTGTGCTAATGAAGGCTCCAGGTCCAAGGTGGGGTCCAGTGCCAACAGCTCAAGACCAGGCTGGAAACACACACAAAGACCTCCGAAAGCTTTCCTCCCATGCATCTGAACGATGCTGTGACAGTCTGCTGTAGACATCATCCCATTTTTCTTCAGGTGACCATGTTCTAGGACAACAGGCTCCAGCATATGTGGGAGTAAACTGACGCTTGCACCAAATCCCTACAGATTACATTCTCCCTATTCAGGTTTTACAATTCTAGCATTAGGATAGTATTACTAATCGCCTCAGCAGGATGAGAAGCAACTAGGGTATGCTGAGGGAAATCAGTGAAACTATGACAGCAGGAAACGTACTAATGGGAAATGTGTTACTCTCACACAGGCAGAAAACTGTCACGCTGAGATGTAACAAGACATCCTTCTGCCGCACAGTACAGCTGGACAGAGAACCCACAAAAGGAAAAACAACTTGACTTCGTCTTGAGGAGGCCTGGTTCAAAATGTTTTTGAAAAGCTGTTCTGTAACAATGATCACAACACACTTTAAAAATTCATTAGGACTTCATTCCAAGAAAGGGAATTACATAAAATGAAGCAGCTTGTTAAGAAGCAAGTAGAAGCAGTGGCAAAAGAATAAAACTTTTGCAAGCAGCATAGAAACTGTATTGGAGACTCTGAATAAAATCAAAAGATCTATCAAAAAAACTCAGAAAGACCTATACCTGTATGAATAAACAGATGGCTGAGCACAGCTATTCAGAATAAAGGGGAACCCTTTGAAAATTTGGTTTGCGTCTAAACAAGGAAACACATGCTCAAACTCTGGCAGATTGAATGTAAAAACAAATAAAGCAGAACAGAAAATGTCTGAGGAATAAGAAGCCAAAGGAATAAAAATATCCTTTGCTGACACATAGCAGGGAAGGTAGAAAATCAATAGCAACATGCAGAGCTTAGAGAAGATATGTCATAGTAGAACTACATGATTTTTTTTTCTTGCGCATCTGTATTCTCCTTGGGGAACATACCAGAGCTCTTCTACAGGGGAAGTACTGGAGGCTCTCTCCCAGTTTGAGGTATCAGTAAAAAACTCCCCCCAAAACTATAAAACAAAGGGGACAAGTGAGCAGTTACAAAATACCAGGCTCAAAAGGAATGCGCCAGGGTGAAAAGGAACTCCAGGATGAAACAATACAAACAGTAGCTTAACTATTTCTTGCTTAAAAATGCTTTAGTCCCAGAGGACTTGAAGGCAGCATGAGTTCAAATTTTTAAAAGGCCTGCAGAGGAGGTCAAAGGACTAGTTCAATAAACCTGTATGCCATCCAATGTAATGTTCACAGTGAGCAAACTGGTAGAAACTATTATAAAGAACAGAAACAGTGAGCTAAGTTTAAGTAAGTGCAGTAGGGAAGAGTCAACACAGCTTTTAAAAAGGGAAGTCGCATCTTACATATATGGGGTCCTATGAAGAAATCAGCTAAACACCCTCTATTCGCATGCTTGCTGGTTGATATCATCTTGGATTTCCAAAAGACATTTGATAAGGTTCCCTTGCCAAAAGGCATTTAAAAAAACTAAGCTGACATGAGACAAGAGGGAGCCAACACATTTGGGGGGTGGAGCAGGGGCTAGGAGTAACTTAAGTTTTTAGCATGGAAGTAAGCATCAGGAGAATTCCCTAGAAATCTGTGCTATCCCCCAAATGATTCACACCCTCCCCYTCCTTCCCAGGTCATTCATTTACTGCTGATACTAAATTATTCAGAGTCATAAAGAGGAGGGTGAGCGAGAAGTGTTGCAGGTGCCGTTAGCCTTCAAGATGCTAGCCAGTGACATTCAGTTACATGCAATATAAAATGGAAAAGGTAATCCCAAGTCAGGCTCCAGTTTGACTACTACTAATCAGAAGGAGATTTTAGGGTTTGCCCTTTAGGTTTGTTATTATTAATACAGCCTTCAACAAAGCCAAAGTCTAGACTATTTAACAGTCTTGAAGGTGCACACAGACAATGACCTGTTAAAAAGGGACAGGAAATCAAACTTCTTTTTGAAATAAGGTCACTTACAGAGGCAGGAAAGAAACTGAGCCCACTAGAAGGACCCACCAAACCTGCCTGGGGAGCCAGGGGCAGACACAGCCAGGCACACCAGCACCAGAGCTGGCTCCCTGCAAGGGCCAGGCCCCACTGACTCTTCCAGTTTGAGCCTCGAAGGCCCACAGCAACTCAGCATGGTCCTGCCTTGCGCTATCCTGAAGGCAAAGAAAACAGCAATTACTGGAGAAAAACAGATGCCAGCAATGCACAAAAGATGGGCAGGAGTGGGAAGTCCTCCCAAATAAATATTTACCTCTGGGAATGAACATGAAACAAAAGGAAGCTTCACACAGTAATGGCTAATACAGTAAAGTTACCCACCAGAAAAAGCTCTTTTTACTCTCATATGAACCCAGCTTCAAATCAGAGCCTTGGAGACAGCCAGAAACAAAACTCAAAACCATTATTTCCTCTTTATTCACAAGGTTTGGGATGAGGAGAGGGTGCCTAGGGAAAGGCAGAATTATTATTTTCTTTTTTCCTTTTATTTCCTAAAGGAAACTCAAATGTCCTGGGGGAAGAAAGGGGTGGGGGGGATTCGGGGAAAAAAGAATTTGCTGGATTCACATGAAAAGCACTTAAGCAGCATTAAACACAATTGTGGAAAACAAGATTTAAAAAAAGTACAACTGGAACCCTCTTGACTTAATATATAAAAAAATCTGCTTCTGCCTTCCTTCTTTTGGTCTTTGTTATTTATTCACCTCTGTCCTGAAGACATTTGCTTTGTTTTCTCCATTTCTTCCATTCTTCTGGTGCTAGTGTGTTCTGGAAAGAGAAATCCAAACAATTAACTTCTACTGTGCAAGAAAGTGTTTTTTTGCCTGGAAAAGTACCCCCAAAACCTATCAGTCTCTCTCAAAGGAAGCTTTTTTRAGAGAAAAGTGATAAAACCAGTACTGCAACATAACTAAGGACTGAATTCAAGGAGCATGGAAATGGTCAAATAACATGAAGATCAATTTCTGGTGCAAAAGGAATGAACAAGCTTTGTAAAATATAAAACTGAATAAAGAAAAAAAGAGAGCAGGGCTGAATGCAAAGCCCCCAGCTACCTTAGTACCACTTTTCTGCTTTAAACAGGGCCATTTACCCACTTTGAATCAGTGGGTCCAAGTGTAAGCACACGTAAAAAAAAGTACCAAAGTAAGTGTAAAAAGAGATATTCGTGCCCCAAGTAGATGCAGGACTCTAACGTGGTCAGAACAAACCCACCTTTTGGGGGTCCTTTTCCCTTTCAAGAAGGGAGACACGGGCATAGCTGTGGATGCTGAGCACTTGACAGTCCAGCCCCACAGCTCAGCAACAACAGTCTTAGCTGACATCCGAGCCATCAGAAAGCTCAGCAGTAAGGAAAAATCCTTTCAGCTGCGCATGGCAGCAACATCTAACTTGTGTTTTTTGGATAACATGTTATTTGCAAGATCTTCCAAGGTTACTCACAGCCCACAGGGAATTAAGGAGTTAAAATGTCACGCTGAGAAGCAGAAAAATTGCAAGCTGTGGAGAACACACTTGTTAGGCATTTAGCTATGGGCCACTAAAAGGCTCAAAACCACTGACCCAGAGCTGTGGAGCACCCAGGGGCTAGGACAGCATCCCCCACCTGTCCAGCAAACACACCAAGGATGTAGACAACACTCATCACCAGAAAAAGCAACAGCCACCCTCAGTTCTTTTCTAGTTACTCGTGTCATAGCTTTTTCTGTGATCAGATACCCCAAAACACTTCAGGGAGAGAAGAGATACTAACAGGGTGTTCCCCAATGGGACACAAGGCCAAGTTTTCCATAGGTGATAATTTTCATGAAACCCTCCTCCATACTATCTGATCTGCAAACAGGAATTTATACCAGTGCATGTGGTTTCTGAGAGGCAGCCACGTAGCCCCTGGTTTTGTTTTGCACCACAAAACTGACCTCCATTCAACGCACTGTGCATGCCTGAACACTGGCTATGAACACAAGAGAGCAGACACTCAGGAGATGTTCCAGCACAGCACAGCCTGCAGAGATTTCAGTCCCATCAAAGGAATTGGGCCGGATGCTCTCTTCCTTCCCCCATTATGAAAGTAACACACTGAAGGAGACTGAAGTCATGCACACATTTAGAAATGGACCACATGGAGTGGCAGGCAGCCTTGCCGCCTAGGCCACCACGTGCATATCAACCTGGGACCTTACCTGCTCAGAATCAAAAGAAACAAAGGGTTTAATACCGGTAAAATGATAATGGAGACATAGCAGATGACYGTGTTTGGTCAAAAGGGACTAGCTACTGCCGCCACTGACTGAGCCATTATGCCCAGTTTAGTCTAACAGGCAGATGAATCCGGGATCAGGTCAGGTTCTCAACTGAATGAGGCGGTGCTGACCTGGCTTCTGCTGCACACACAGCTCTCACCACCCCCAAGCAAGTACGTAATTCAGCCCTACCAGCAGTGAGGGTGCCTGGGAGCTGAAACACCAGAATACTGCAGAGGGCGATAGGCAGTACCAACAGCWAGATGGGAACAGCCCAGAGATCAACCATTTTCATTCTGTTCTCCTCTAGCTGATATTACTGATAATTTATTTACAGGAGCAGTAATGCTTAATCTAGGTTTATTTCATCACCTGATAGCTGCTTGGTGTATAAGACAATATTTCCACATTTATACACCTGCACATATTACCACAGAGACTTCAGATGATTCAGAAATTTCATGAAGGCAATTTAGTCTCAGAGGACACCTACTGCCAATACGCAAACCCAGCTGTAACCAAGGTCACTCACAGTCTGATTTAAAGCCAAATAAGTCAAGCTGGAAAAAAAAAAAGGCATCTTCAGCTAAGGTATCTTTTTGCCAGGGAAGTGAGGGATGAAAGTGAAATGAAACAGCCAGCATGCCCAGGGAAGGCAAATTCCAAAAAAAAGGCCCTTACTTCTAGAAGAGCCGGTCACTAGCAAAACCCCCTTTTACCGCAGCGTCCTATACTTTGCCAACCTACTGCTCTGCTCTGCAGCGATCCTGCCAAAAGGAGAGAGGAAGAAAGGTTCAGAGAAGATAAGGAAGAAAGCAGCCCTGCTCCAGGAACCAGAGCCAATAACAGAAATGCAAAAAAGCAAAACCAGGCCTTCTGGTAACTTCTGTAAAAAAGATGGTTTACATATAGTCCTGCTCCCACCCCTGACAGCATTCTCTGTAGCAGAATGGCAGCTTTGCCTGTAAGTGCAATCTAGTTAATTATCACTGCACTTCAGTATCTGAGACACCTAGTGGCACGTTAACAAAAAGATGTCTTTTAGGAACTTTAAAGTCATGTACAAAGGGTTTAACTTTAGCCCAAGGTAGAAGTTTTACTTTCAAGTTTGCCATTGCAGCTACAGCTTCTTCAAGTTATTTACAGTGAAAAAGCCTCCAGGCACCCCCCTGCAGTGCTTTGAAATAAGAACCAGCCATCTGCATTTATGTGTTGACAGAAGCCCTGGTTGAGCTAAAACATTTAGAAAAAAGTGTCAGTGTATTCTTTTTCCCCAAATCCGTCCCTAGAATATCTATTATTTTATTATTACTCTTCAAATTAACAAATGAAACATTATTAAATGACACAGCATAGCCCCACTGGCAACAAATTCCCAGTGGAAGCCTTATGCTAACAAGAGTAAAGTGCCACGCTTGAAGAGACTGGGCATCCAAGAGAGCAAGACTGAGAAATCTGAAAGGACAGTAKGGGAAGGCCAGATTACAGTAACAGTCTTTGCTACCACAGTCAGGCAAGTACCCTCTGTTTTTAAAGGCAACAAATCAATGTGAAATCCCTGAAAGTTCCACTGGTTTGTTGGTTCTTACAGCTCTTGACCCAGTATTAATACAGTGTAATCAAAAAAYTGAGAATCCAAGAATATTTATACAGATATGTGCACAAGGATAAACTTGTCATAATGGCTCAAAAAGGGGAAGTAATACCAGAGCACAGGTTTGATGTCAAAGCAGGTCACRAAGCCACCTCCAAAGCCAAACTCTACATTAGTACAAAAGGGTTAAAGCTTAAATCTCACATGTAGAGCTGCTCACATAGAAACTCCCTGTGGCAGAAGTGAAGGAGGGAACAGTCTGACCTCTGATTAATGCACTATATCAGGAGCTTGGGTGACGGGACAGCCTGCAAGCTGCCTAATCCATGGTACGTTCATGAGACACTGTGTGGCACAGGGCACACACGTGAAGAATCAATCCCATCCCAATACAGAAAGCAAAGACAACATATATATCTATGCAAGGAGCATGTCTACTGTGCAATGCAGTGCCGTGCCATATCAGAGGTACCCATGCTGGTGCGCACAGTACAAGACAGCGCAGCAAAGCTATACTAGCACAGGACCCAGAAGCAGCACCATGGCCAGGTTTTACAGCTCCGTCTCAGCAGAATTGCATCATCTAGGAACAGAGCCATGCTGGCCTGATTATACAGGTTCTAGGTTTGGAGGAAGCTTGCTCAGAGCTGGCTTGCATTTCACTGCTTGAAAGAGATACTTGAATACATTTATTACAGAACTGTACAATAGTTTAAGTTGGAAGGGTCCTGCAGAGATCATCTGGTCCAATGCCCAGCTCAAAACAGGACCAACTCTGAAGTCAGAGCAGGTTGCACATATCCAGGCAAGTTCTGAGTAACTCCAGGGATAAAAGGTTTCAAAACCTGTCTGAGCAACTTGTTGCAGCGTTTGATCACCTTCAGTGAATTTCCCCCCCCCAACATTTGTCAGAATTTTCCCTGTTGCCGATTGTGTCTGTTGCCCCGTGTCTGCTGCTGTATACTCCCAATAAGCATCTGCTTTCCTTTCCTCTATAACTCCCCAGCAGGTAATCAAAGAAAGCAGCAAGACCTCCCTCCCCTAAGACTTAGCTGCAGAGAATTTGGGCCTCTTCCACACTTATAGCAGCTTTCATTATTTAACAGTACTATAAAAGCTTAATGCTTAATATACCATGTAGTAAAATAATCTTGTCAGGGAATACATCTTCTTGCCAAACGCAGATTTCCACATGTCAGTGTGCACACGCTTCCCCTCAATGCTTTCTCTGTGTGTCTGATCACTTCAGCAAGTGGCCATATAGACCATTCTCTCTGAAGAAGCAGAACGAGCTACATTTTAGTGACAGCACCTCATTTTCCTACTAGGTTCAAGCATTTCACCTGAGAACAGGCATGAAAATGGGACAGAGTAGCCCATTGCCACACACAACAATACCTAAGAACTAAAAGCAGTGTTCATCACTGAATCAGTTACTGACTTCAGATAGTGTCAGTGTGATCTCCTCCTCCCCACAGATTTTAAGAGCAGCTCCCACCAATGCATCCGTCTCTGGCTTACCGTTTTACTGCTTTCTGGGCCAGCATCCTGTTGCCTGCCAGGAATGTGACACCACCCAGAATGGCCAAGTACTTCAGAGTCTGGAACATGTTGAGCTGAGTCCAGTAGACATACATGAGTCCCAACATTGCTGTGAAAAAAGACAGAGCTCATGGCAGAAGTTGTGTTTCAAGGAAAGACTATCGGTTATTCCCAGAACAATTTTTATGTTGAATTGCCAGGTGTAACTCATCTCTGAAGTTCTGACCGGCAGATCCAAAGACTATATATTGTTGTCAGGGGAAGGTGGTGTCTGGGTCTACATAATGCAGAAAAATGTGACACAAATGGCTTGCAAGTAGCCCCCTTCTGGAATAATCATGGACATCTGACAAAGGTTTAAGGCTATTAGAAGGAGGAGGATCTTCTGGATTTCAACAGGGGATATATTAACCTTTGCATATTTCCAGGAATATAGAGCTTTATAAAGCTTCCAAGGAAAATGGCTTGGGTTGAGTAATATACTGTCATCTGGGAAACAGAGTAAATCTGATATTTTCCTAACCTGCTATGTTTTTGAAATTCTACCAAGACAGTAAATAACTGTGTAACCAAGAGAGCAACAAAACTGATGAATAAATCTGGCCTCRTCAAAGAACTAGATGGTAACGGGAAGAGCATTAAAGAAAAGATGTAGTGAGTGAACCCACAGGTCTCAATCCCCCTAGAAATCCCCTGCTTACAAAGGGTAAACATGCAATAAAGAAAATGTGACCTCTGGAAATAAAGAGTTCTATTAAGTACAGATGAGTGGTGTGTGAGAGAAGCCTGGATAATAACTGCTGTTATAAGCTGATGGCCAAAACAGGTTTAGCACCATATTAACAATCATGAAAAGCAGGAAGGCAGATGAAAACAAGAGAACAAATGTTATGCTATTATGTCATTATAGTTAATAGGCTGCAAGTCCATTTTCCACCAGGACTCTCATCTGTAACTTTCGAGTGAGAAGGTCAAACAGAGCAGAAAGCCTCTGACACTTACCAGCATGTCCCATGTGAAAAATGATGGTGCTGGGAGCAAAGCTGAAGTTGGAGATATTGGCACCAATCTTTATCCACTAAAAGGAAAAGAAATAAAACCTGAGTAAAAATGGCCTTACAAACACGAGCTCTTGTTTCAAACTTTAACACCTTTCAAGCCAATTTGCTTTAAGTTCTTCAATGAGTACAGCGTCTTCCCTATAGATGAATTTGTTTTCAACTACAGGGAAAAATTACTACTGAGTCCTAAGACAGTCGTGTAAGCTCCTTTAGTAGAAATTGTTCCTAGCTGCTTCTGACTCTAAAAAGGCAGTTCCTCAATTCTCCTTCGACATGACTGCAATAGTGTCAGTGTAAAACCACCTTTAAGTAAATATATGCCCCAAATCTACATTTAAAAAAACAAAAACAAAACCTCAAAACTTGTCATTTCTATCCGGCAGAATTAATTTCTATTAAAAAAAAAAAAAAGCCAGAAAGGTAAGGTTCTCATTTTGGAATCAGCAAAAGGCCAGCTATAAATACAGGATGTTTGCTCATAAAAACAATTTCAGCTTTCAGAGTGCAGAAGAGAAAGACAGGAAGGCTGGAAAACAGGAACAGCATGAATGAGGTTTCTCATTCAGTGTCACATCACCAACATGTCTACTGTGAACTTCAAAGACCAGTGGACACAACTATCTGAATGCTAAGCTTCAGTGGGGATAACAAAGGCGACTAAGGGTTTTAAGGAATGATCAGTTTTAAGAAATGATTCCCCAAACAAGGTGTAATTTAACTTCACCASTTGAGATTTTGTATCACAAAGTTCAAAAACCTGAACTGGTAATACTAGATGTTTCAAGTACAGATATGCAAATACCAATTAAGTCCATAAATTGAAATCAGTCTGATGGAATTAAATGATGTGGATTTTGTGACAGGTATATTAAAGTGTAAGGCAGAATCACTAATTTTATAACTAAAATCAGACTGTTCTGGGATAACCTAGTGTGCCTGTTATTCAATGATCGCTAGCAGAACCATACTGGAGAAACTCACCTCACCTCCTTCTACTTGGTTAGTATTGTTTTTTCTGTTTTGACAATCAACTCAAACAGTTTAGAAACAAACCCCGTTCAACATCCTGCACTGACAATGATTCCTCAAGAACCACAACTGAAATGCCTAGAGCATGTCCCTTCTAGGAGTTATGCTTTGCTAAATTAAGTATGACTGCAACAGTGCTGTGCTAATTGTGGTTAATCCAGAGTTTTAATATGAAGTTTGGCTGGTCAATCTCCTAAATGATTTTGGACTGGATGGAAAAAATTTTCTTCCTCTGTGGCCCAGTTCACTCACCAGAATGAGCAGCAAAAGCAAGGGGGAGAGAATCAGTGCTGTGAATGTGTTAGATACCACAGTAGGAGGCCTCTTCTCAGGTTCCCTGAACAGGTGCTGCAAACAAACAAAAAAAACCCAACTCATAAGTRGGAACACTCCAACAGAGCAGCTTTTTAGCTCCACAGAGGACTAGTTGCTATCCTCGTGCTGTTCTCAGACACTCCTTTGTATGATGAGCATTCCTTTTCAGACAAAGGCCAATTCTTTAAGTTATTGCCTATTCCAGCGTATGCACACTTATCTCTTGCTCAGTTAACTCTTCCTTGTGCTTAGAGAAGCACTTGTCAGTCTGTCATCAGCACAAATGACTAGATGGCCAGAAAGGAGCAAGAAAAGTCTTCAGAAGCAGAGGGTTTTCCCTGGTGCTTGCCTAGTCAAATTTTCATGTTTGAATCTTCTCATTGACACTAATTGCTCTCTCACAGGTAGAGGATATAGCTTATTTATTCATACTCTGCACTGCAATGAATTTCTTCCCATTAAACAGTAGCTCTGGTTTTCCTTTAATTCTGTTACTCGCACAGTATTAATATTGYTATAAAAGATGAATTTTTTGTTCTCATCTTAGTGTATTTCTGATACGATCAGATAAGCCAGAGTAGGACTAGCCCCCCTTTCTCCCTCAACATCATGGGTTTTTTTCTGGAGCCTTTTTTGGACTGTACCTGGATTTCAGGTTTGGGAACAAAGAGGTTCTTGGACTGGACTGTGGATGGAGCATCCTCTTCCGGAAATTTGATAACAACATCAGCCTGAAATGAAATTACACAGCTTCAGGAAGTTTGACCTTAATATATTGAGAGAAAGTTTTATAAAACCTAATACATCACTGTGGCATATTTGCTAATTTGTCAATCTATGATTGACATGATTTTTAAAGGAGACTAAGAAAAAGTTACCAGATTTTAAAAGGAAGTTTCTTCTAATCAAAGAAAATAGTACTCTTCATTCATCACTAAGAGTTGGACTTATTTCCAGCATATGGAACACACAAAGGCTAAACCATGAACTGCTTGCTGGTGAGCTTACAGTCAAACTCACAAAGGCTCTGAAGTTTCCATTTCATCATGTGCTGAATGAACACATTTAAATCTTGCTTTGACACTTACTTGAGTTTGAAAACTTAAAAATGAACAAGAAGCCTCAGAGCCTGTAAATGGCCCAAAAGGTTCTGGCTCACTACAAGGAACTACAACATTTGTCTTTTTTTTCTTCCACACATGTATGATACCCTCCTGCTAGACTGTCAGTAACCTCAAAACCAGATCACCACACGTACACAGCACCAGCTACATACCACATTCCACAGGATTGGATTTTCCAGAGTGGCATCTCCAACGATCAGGTAAAGAGTATAGGTACCAGAGGCAGAGTCAAACTCGGTCTTTCGCTCAGAAGTGTCCAGTTCAAACTTGTATACGTTCTTGCTATCTGGTTCTGCAACAAACACAACCTCTTGGCCAGTCTTTTGGTTGTGAAGCCGGACAAAGGTCTAAAAGAAAAGATTGYAACATTTCTGGAGGATCTCAAAGTGCTTTTACAAACATCAGTGAAGCAAGAGATTTGCCCCAAATCAAGAAGCACAAYAGTAGGAAAGCAGGAATATGAACTGGGAGCCCAGATGTGTAGATACACAGTAAGCAAAGTACAATGCCTCTTTGTGTAACTACATTAATACAGGACCAACAGTGGCCAGAAAWCCACTTGGGATACATGACAGTATACTGAGTGTTACCTGAGAGGATCTGTGCAACAGCACACAACAGGGTGTGTGTATGTATTTTTTCCCCCCTGATTTTATATATAAAAAAATTTCAAAAGAAAAAAGTCTACATTCAAGGAGTATTTCAGGAAACAGTCCATATTCAAGAAYGAGAAATGCATTTTTACAGTGCAGAGTACCTTCACTCATTCTGTTGATCTAAATAAGATGCAATATCAGAGCTAAAACACTTCATTTAACACACAGCAAGCACACGTGAACTGAAACCACTCCCCTTGTACCAAGACCGGTGCTCTTTCACAGTCCATTTCAGAAACATAAGGCTTTTCAAAGCACATGAAAACTTTTCAAGAGCAACTGTCACCTTAGATGCTTCATGATGGAACATCTAGGTGACATGGTAATGACAAGAATTTGTCCTAACCTGGTGAGGGATGAGTTCAGCTCCACTGTTCACATCTATCAGCTGGAAGGACAAAGCAAAATTCTGATGGCTGTCAGCAGTGAATGAGCCCTTGGCTTTGGCTGGATAAGCCACCCTATGGAGGAAAAAATAAACACAATTGAGGTGATTTTCCAAGAGAAGGCCTGATGTTAGAGAAACTGAGGCATGCAAGCCTGACTAGCAGTACTGCGGTCTACTCAGCATAGATGATCTATTTTATCAAATAGTTAAGTAAACTAACATGTCTTTCTGTTCTACCATAAGTTTAAAGGAAATAAATGAATGGAATTCTTTAGTAAGATTTTTGTGAGCTACTGGTATTGCCTGTTCTCAAGCAAAGCATTAGTTTGTTGTAAGGTTCAAAGGAATCCCATAAAAAAAAGGTTTTACTAACAGTACATCCCATATTTCACTTAGCCAAGGCTCTGCTGCATCCAAAGGTGTGATGGCAGCAGAGCAGGAAAAACAAATATGCAAACTTCAGCACAGGAAGGCTACATTAATACACACAGAGGGGCCTCAGTGAGGCTGTGCAACTCAAGTTAAACTCCAGGCATTATATTTTAACTGATGTCAGTTAAACAAACAACCAACCCCCCCTACCTAAAAAAAAACAAAACCAAAATTAAGTTAAAGTACACCTAGCAACAGCACAGTCAGCACACTATATACTGCATGCATGTAGCTTTAGAGTCTATCAAAGCCTGACAATATTAGAAAAATTAAAGCAACTATTTTAACTGGCATTTGCACTGAGTTGTGCCAACAAAGTAACAGAAGACTCTGGTTGCCTGGCTTCTGTCAGTAGATACGTCAATATTAAAGAAAACTACCAAGAGGGGAGGAAAAAAAAAAAGACCCCCCCCAAAAAAAACCCCCCAACCCAGTATATTCCAATACAAGATTCCTCTGGTTTAGCTGAAGTAAGTAAAGGTTAAAGGACTTGCAACCTAGAGTCACAGTTGCCCCTTAAAATATCATGCGCACTGAGTCATTTTACCTGGTTGTTTTTGGTGCAATGCTCTGATCTAAACCATACACAGGACAATATGTCAAACATGCTAACATTTGCACAATACCTTGAGTAAAAAACAAACCCCCCCCCCCCCAAAAAACCCCAACCCAGTATATTCCAATACAAGATTCCTCTGGTTTAGCTGAAGTAAGTAAAGGTTAAAGGACTTGCAACCTAGAGTCACAGTTGCCCCTTAAAATATCATGCGCACTGAGTCATTTTACCTGGTTGTTTTTGGTGCAATGCTCTGATCTTTATCCACGGTAGAAAGATCTACATTTGTAATGCCAACTTCTGTGGAAACTTTTACTTTCAACTGCAACCAAGCACAATAGGAAATTACTCAGAGCACTCAACTCCTGCATAGACTACTAACAGCTAAGGTCACTTCAGCAGCTTCCAGTTCTTTTTCCCCTTCCCCAAAGGGAAACTTATGCTAAGCCAGAGACAGAACCTAATCTGAATGAAACGATCCACACCAGTTTACTTTCTGGCAAAACTCCTGTATCAGTCACTAACCCTAGCCATCCCCCTCCTCCCTGCACAAGCAGCCAGGTCTGAAGATACCAGCTTCTCAGTCATGCTGGAGTTAGCTGCCCTTTTGAGAACTGTTTTTATAAAAACAGTCAAACTGTCCAGATCTGACTAGTTTTCTTTTTAAATAAGCAGAAACTACCTATTACATATGATACGACCTAAACTGTATGTGCACATGTACTCCTGCTTATTGGATAGCAACTGGAGATGAGAAAAGTGTCCTGATAGCAGCCACTTATGCCGTTGTTGGCTCCTAGAAGTATAACAGGTTCCTGTGGATTTTATTACTAGCAGGGAAAGCCAAACCATTCCCGCAGATCCGTACTTTGTTTCGGCAAGCTTTCCTTCAGAGAGGAACAATGTTTATCATTCAGTGCATGGCAGCGGTAAGGCCCTGCTGTTTTTCACAACTCTTTTGTGCTAAGTGCCGCATAAAGCCAGAGCAAAGAAATGACTTTCTGCCCCCTCRGCAGCCCCAAACAACGGACAATCTAGACAGTAAACCTTGGTGGGTTTGACTGATTTCAGTCCTTCTCTCAAACATATGTAGTTACTGCAGGCTACAGTTTTTAATTAGTACATTTGTTCCCACAGCCGATAAACAGTCCCCTGGAGAATTAAAGTTTGTTTCATTGCCAAGACATTTTTCATTATATAATTTATTACAGGTTTGCTCATGTGAATCAGCCCCACCTACTCACCCTGAAAAATAATTCACACAAAACCTGTAGGAAGAATAAATAAAAAACACAAAACAAGCTACCCAGGTCAGACTTCAAACCCAATAATCTTAACAGTTCCTTTACAACTGAGATTTAAAAGTACAATTCAACATAGAGGTTACCCCAAAATAATCTACAGGCTAGTGAATCCTATTCAAGATGACTTTAGTAAAAACTTATTTTGTTTCCAAGATGGGAGCAAAGAAAGATGGACTCATGAAGTAATCATTTAAAAAAATTTAAGTGAAGGTAGCTCAGAGCTGCTGTGCACAGCCCCTCCAACTGAACAGTACACAAACCTTTCTCAAATATTTTAATGCCAGGAAATGCAGTCTCTGCCTAGAGTAATAACCCACTGGTTTAGCTCATTACTGTCAAAAACGATGGTGCATTAAGGACAATTAATGCTAATAACAGTAAAGGAAAAAAAAAAAAAGCAGCAGTTCCCCCAGCAGTCCTCCCCCATAGCAATGTGTCTTATTAGGAGCAGTTCACACAAAGCCGCCCCTGCGTTAATGCATTCCTACCGGTACCTCTGTGTGCCAGCAGCGAGCTTAAGCAGGACCAATCAATCCCCTTTGGACACTCTTAAGTGCCATTACTACTACAATGACAACATCAATTTGATACTCCTGTTAAAGGTCAGCAGTTGTAAATAAGTGTCTCTTCCACACCAAGCTGACAATGTTGCAAGATTTCAAAAGTTAATCTTATCCTTAAAAGGTGATTGAGGGAAAAAATTAATCTTGGGAATAGACATAACTGCAGGAGAGCATCCTCGGTTGTTGACACTGGGGCGACTATACGAACGGTCACAGAGGTCACATCCTTCTCACTGTAACAACCTTTGGGGGAAAGTAAAACTCTGAGTGTTTATATAAGACCAGTATTTATTAACAGGTGCAGTATAACAGCTTTTRCCACCAAAAAATGGAGTATACATGTATGAAATTAAGACTTAATTTATATTTACAGTTTTGCTTGCTGTTTCTCCACTATGAAAGCATCAACACCTATCCAGTTAGGAGATGCCAGAAGACCCCCTTGCCCCTCTTTTAGGGCTCTAGAGGCTACATAAACAAATGCTTAGCTTCCCTACACCAAGGAAGCACGAGACACTTGCTTGCCAAGCCTTGAGACTTACAGACTCAGATTTTGAATGCTCTCAGGAACTAACATTCTTAGTAATTTTTTTTGCACAGCTACTTTAAAATAGGGGCTGCCACATAAACACTGTCACTGTTAGTCTTTGTTCACATGCTATCAAATCAGCAAATATCTTACTAAGTGATAAACCTGTTCTGAAATCTGCACAAATCTCTTTTGAGACACTAGTCCGGTAACTGATCATAATCTTGAGTCAAAATCCAATGCATAACAGAAAAACATGTGATAAAATGCAGTACGAATGGCAATATCCTTAGAGGGTATAAATAAAAAACTGTTTCACTGAATAGGCATGTAATTAGAAAACCATCAAGAGACACACTCACCTCAACTTTGTTAGAAATAAATCGTTTATCTCCATCAACACTGATGGAGAAGTCATAATATCCACTTGCAGGTTTGACATTCATGAAGTTCAGCTCAAAGGTGTCTCTGTGATAGAAAAAGCAATGTGTTAAGTATCCTCTAGGACACTAACAGAGCAGTCTGACAAACAGGTAACACCTTGTTACCAAGAAGTTTCCAAACATGCTAGATTAAACAGGCAACAAACAGAAAAAGCAATGTTAGTTTTGTGCTGCATAAGGGCAGGAAATTTTTTTTTCCAAAGTTCCCCTGAAATCAAAAGAATTTTGCAGTTGCCCAGCCAAAAAGAAAGCCACATAACAAAAATTCAGTATCACTACCAAACATGCTCAGTCACCAGTTACCAAGAAAACACAACTACACGATTTTGAGTTTTCCATCACACAAGCATTTCTCTGGTGGAAGACCACACAAAGGGGAAAAGTAGAAGTTCAATATTGTTTAAATAGAACCCATTTGCCTTACAAACTGTAAAAATAAGATTATTTTCTTACCCTGACAGAGCAAATGCTGTCTGTTGAAGGACAGTGGCTTTGGTAGATGCAGACTTGGCATAGTCTAGCTTCACAGAAGCTTGAGTCAGTGGCTGAGACATAACATTGGTCACTTGTAGCTACAACAACAAAACAAGAATTTCTGGGAAACCTTTTGTGCCAAGAGGAACGTAGGCGCACACAAGGCTACTCACTTTCAGAAAGAGCTCCCCCTTCTATATTATACCCACAGATTTCTCCCCTGCCCAGCATCCCAGATCCATTCTTTTTAACACAGCTGGGAAAGCTAAAGATTCTGATTAAAAAAGCTGACTTCTACACAGCGCCTTTTTAAAGTAGTGTCTGATAAGCCCCTCAGAAGCAGACATTCCTAATGCTCATTTCATAAAAGCAGCAGATCTGGGGATTTAGTAGGACCCAAGTCCTGGAGCTAAAAGTGAAAGACATCTTACATCTTCAGTCAGCCCAGACCTGTAACACTAACGATTCAGCCATGAGATGAGTTAAGATTTGGGTCTAAGAACTCACCCTGAGTACAGGCTGATGGTGAGACACAGCTGCAGGCCCATCAGGGACAATAATGACAGGCAAGTGGTAGCGGTTCCGGGATAGAGAACCTGCAGCACAAGCAACGCTGAAGGCCTCCGAGAGCGTCTCAAAATTCTTCTTGCTAAAAATTGCATTCATCAACTGGATAATTTGATCCTGAAAGAGGAAAAACAAATCACATTGGCACCACCAGCTTCCCTCATCATTGCAAACTGATTCAGTACAAAATTATTTAATACAAATATATCCATCATTCTTAAAAACCATTTAATTTTACATTTGCTTAAAAATAACTCAAGTTACAAGGTAACCCAGAATTAGCTACTTTTGGAATGTCACATTAGCATTCTTATTCTTGGCTGGGAAGTTCCAACCACAATCACTGTAATTGCACTGAAAACGTGCAAAAATAGAATTTGGATCTACTTCTTCAAACAGTGTTTAAGAATGGGAGAGGCAGTCAGCTCTCAACTCCCCAGACTACATGCAGTTGCACAAAGACAGCTTGGCTCCGGCAGCCACACAATTGTCTTTGTACAGTGGGAAAGGACTAAGCAAGACATCTTGGCTACCTGCCAAACAGGGAAGGCTATGGAGAGGTGATGCAAAGCATCCTAATGGCTCTGGAAGTACCCAGTACAGGCCTATGCAGGCTTATCCACTTGGGCACAGTGGTATCCTTAAACTAAGAGGATTAGCTTTAAAGCAATACCACTAGGAGCATAGAGCCAGCTCCAGCTCTGGGATGTGCCAATGCTAATTCATTCTCCTGGAACTAGGAGTAGACAGTAGTGYGTTACCTGTACTTTGACCTACACAAAGGACTGCGGGCTAGGTTCTAATCAGAAATGAGAACAATAATCAAAGACAATCCCAAATAAAGCAATAGGTATGCAATCTAGTAACTCGTACACAAAGAGCACTTTTACGTGAAAACTACCACATCTCAAATTTTCATCCTCATGCTTGTATTAATGAGTGTCAATGTACATCATACGCCTAAAGAAGGCATCCAGATATATACTACAGATCTCCTGCATAGTGCCAGTCTTGCAGTGTTTTTCATTTGTATGGAGCACATGGCAAGGCTCCAGACCTTGCAACTGACACACGGATTTAAACTGCGAAAAGCGCGAGAGCTATTATTTTAAATAACACATCTGATAATTTTTAAAGTTTTGTGGCTTTCTGGAAAAAACAGGCACTCAGCATTCACAAGAGATAAAGCCATAAAGCCCCAACAATAGCACTTCTGACAGCACAATTCTGAATCAACACTGAACAATTTTCTTTAATTGGGCCTTTTTTTTTTTTAAAACATCATCTGAATGCTGGCAGTTTGAATTGTGTGTACCAGAATCATCACCTCAAAAATGACATAAAAATTACTTTGCATTTAGTCTATTTGGCAGCAGCATGGAAAAGAGCCAGGAACAGACTCGGACATCTTACATTGGCTTCAGTCTCAACCCTGCCACTTTGGCTCATACTGTAGGGAACTGTCACTTTCAATCTAATTTACATCTCACTCAGTTAACTTGTTACTGAAAAAAAATGCTAAGTGGCATCTAAGGCGGATCCTTTTCATGACCTACAGTATGCAAAGAAGGAAAAGGTAGATACAGACCTCCTTCACTGCTGGCTCAGTACCCACATGGTCCGACAGCTTATAGGTGGCAGCAACAAATAGTGCAGTAGTCTCAATTCCTTCTTCAAATTGCAGATAAACTCCACCCAGGTCATCCAGGCGAGCAACAAGATCCTGACAAAGTTATTTAAGCTTAAACTGCATTCGAATAGATYCACAGAGATTAGCTCTACTGTTAGACATCTAATCAATAGTATGGGATCACTTAAAATATTTTATAACAGTCATTTAGAAATACTGAAAAAAAAAAACCCAAAACAAAACAGCATTTACTGGATTTAATTATAAGTCATTACTTCCTATGTCACAGTCCACTATAAATCAAGCAAAGAAATCCAGGAAAAAATATCTGCTTGAAAGGAATAGCCAAACCAACCCACATAACGCAGGAAAGGAATTAGGTAGTTTGGCTTTTCATTTTGTTTTTCATGTTAATACATCACTCAGTACAGATTTCCAGCCCCCCC
>NW_020450694.1:373763-378142 GCF_003343035.1 Apteryx rowi
CTGAACACGAGGAAATACTTTTTCACTGTGAGGGTGACAGAGCACTGGAATAGGTTGCCCAGAGAGGTTGTGGAGTCTCCTTCTCTGGAGATATTCAAAACCCGCCTGGACGCAATCCTGTGCAATGTGCTCTAGGTGACCCTGCTTGAGCAGGGTGGTTGGACTAGATGATCTCCAGAGGTCCCTTCCAACCTCAGCGATTCTGTGATTCCCTATCTTTTAACAAAAATTCTGTTATCTCCTTTCAGTCAAATTTACTTAAACAGTATTTGGTAATAAATGCCAAGATTCTTTATGCTAACTGGCACATTTTTTCCACCTCACAGAAGAAGCAATCCAACCTAYGAACTGGGCTGAGGAAGAGCTTATCAATTCTACTGCAACTCTAAGAAGTGATGAAGAACTGCAGCTAGGTTTTAAGCCAGAAATTTGTTGTGAATCTTTTAAAAGGTAGAAGTTTCTTTGGGATGTGTTCTCTTTACTGACCATTACTTTTGAACTAAACTGAATACACTACCAGCTTGTTTGCAAAGCACATTTTCATATTTTCCCAGAGGGACAACAATGAACTGGATGTATATCCCAAATGAAAACATAGCACCTAATCCACTAGGCCTACATCACAAAAATGGCAAAGTGTTAAAATACCCTTCACTCCAAAATCCAACTGCCTAGAGGAAAACTGTGTGACAGTGAAGCATTTCTGTCTGAAAGACTTACGCCAGCACGCTTTCTTCTTTGCTAAGACGAGCAGTAAGAGCACTAAGTGCTTCCTGAGATGCCAAAGGAAGGCCAAAGCCACTCAGGGCCCCAACAGCATGGAAGATCTGGGTGACTGAAGAATCCTCACTGACAGCTCCAAGAAGCAACTCCCTTGTCTCATTTGAAACGGTAACCTGAGGAAGAACATAGGGAACACTGAGTCACACTTAAAAACCCATCTTTTTAGTCACCACTGATTTCTTCCTGGGGCAATACACTTGACTGGTAAACTACTATTATCCGCTGGGAAAAGGTCCTTTATATTTCATTACCTTAAAGGTTTAATTAATTAAATCTTTAAAGCTTCAAGTCAACTCTCAGTTCTACAGGATAATCCATGATTCAATTTTATCCTAGTACCCTACCACAAAYAGTACCTGCTTTTCATCTGATGTCACAGGATGGTGCAGCAGCAAGCAGTACTGATGAAAAATAGGACTTGGATAACTCACCTTTATTTAGCAAGTGTGGACTGTATTTGTATTGTTGYAGTGTTTTAACACAGGGTTTACCTCCAATCAGTTTATAATCCATCCAAACAGTTTTTAACTGAAGCAACTTTTGTGAATTTATTAAAAATATGCTGGCTCCTTTTTTCTTAGCCACTGATGTTTAATCAAGAGAACRCCAAAGCATCCCAAGCGCTTCCATCACCACCCTAACCTATGAGCTGGCTTTGCCCCAGACATTGTACAGCTCTGAATTTACATGTACATTTTGCTCAAGTGCTTGAAGAGTATCTGGGGAAGGAAGAGAGTGAAGAGCAGTCTTCACAGCCAAGGACGGCCTGACAACCAGATCAGCGATTAACTAAATGTTTGAAGGAAAATGGGTAACTGTTCTGAGAAGGTATAGTTGTATGAAGTACGAAGGAGCTACTATCACCATGCATAAAGATACAAAATAGCTGAATTATGTAGGTAAAAAGAAGATACAGAGCTGGGGTATAAGTTAAGAAGGTGCTGAATACCACATGTGAAATATAGACAGGAAAACATTTTAGTTACATACTTGTCTTGTTTCAATCATGTGATGTTATATGTGGGTACACAAAAACTTCTCTGCCAGATCCCTGCCTCACTCAGCGCAGAGGTAGCACACRCAAAGAAGCAGAAACTATTGCATGTCTCAAGATACAGCATGGTTTTAAACACACTTTTTACACACATCTGATACAAAAAACTTCTTATGACCATGTTTAAACTTGCCATTTATGGATGATGTGTGGTACAAAAGAGATTGTTAATTTCCAAAATACTTTGCCTTGCATACAGTACTCTAAACACATATCATAAGTTATTTACCTAAGACACAACAGAATACAATCCACTAACTGAAGGAAAAAGTAGAAGTTATGTTCAAAAATCAAGGGTAAATGTTTATTTGATAAGACTTGCCTTCAGAGTTCAGGGGTCCRTACTCACCTCACATCCAGACAGGACCTGGATGGACTGTGCAGCATAGAAAAGGGAATCAACGCTGCTGGAGTCTACATTAGATTTGATGAAATTGCAAGCAGCCTGTGAAGAAAGAGAAGCAAAATGATGGCAACAGTCTTGACTGAAACTGCTGAAAGGAGATTTAAATGATGCTCTAAGACTATTTTATGTACACTGAAAAGGGACAAAAGAAATCCCTACTAATATTTGTGAAGCAGCAGAACCTAGAAACCCCAAGATCCCACTCTGCTAAGTGCTGCACAGAATCAAAGATGTTCCTGTTTAAAGAGATAAATGATTTTCTGGTAGACTCTACTGCAGACAGAATACAAATTTAAAACAAGTACAATTATAAGACCTACCAAAACAATAGTGCTACGTGCACATTTAGTAGGGAAAACACTTCCAGTATAGAAAACAGCCAGAGGAACAGCAGGTTCTTCTGTGGGTGAGCTTGCTTCCCAGCTGTATGTCATACATGCAATCATCAGTGGATACAGAATACAGAATTTCAAAGTGTACAAAAGGAAAAATCAGGTAAGCAGCTACAAATATGAAGACAAGCTACGAGACTGCTCACTGACCTGTAGCAAGGGTATTGTTGACTGACAACTAGGATAGAAGGGCCATTAAGATTCCATTTTAACTATGAAATAGGCAAGAATTTAACTGTTCACAGATAAATCTTTGGCTATGTGGAAAATAGGCTATGCCAGGATTTTAATGGTATGGGTAACCTAAAAATCCTGAAAAGCATCTACTTATGTGTTATGCCTAGCTATTATCTTTACTACACCTATTTTTTTAACAGTCCTACCCTGTGGTGAAATATACTGCCAGAAAAACAGTCTTGACACAAAACTCAAGAGACAACAACAGCAAAAATTACTCCTTACCTGCAGGGGCAAATGCTGTGTTACTGTTGCCACAACCAGGAGCGATTAAAAACCCAGCAACACTGACATCAATGAAAGCAGCAGCTCCCAAACTAGTCTGCAGAAGACCAATAACCCACCAGACAAGGTGGGCAGTGTGGCAAACCACAACATCTTCAGACACCTCATGGTTAAGAACTTGCAGCATAAATGCACAAGAGTCCATAAGAGACTTGCCCCAAATAGTTTGAGAACAGCTAAACTAATTAAATTTTTGAGAAAAGAACAAATTTCTGTTTATAGCCTAAGATATAGATAAGCATGTACTTGCAAGTAAGTTGGTCAGCATGAGAACAACCTACAACATTTAAAATGGAAACACAGATGCAAAGGGATTAGTAAGGGCAGGAAACATCATATTGACACTACAAGCCTCTGTTTCTGACAAATTAGAGAAAGTATTTTACAGCCCAAAATAACAGAACGAAGTGATGTGGCTGCATTTGCTGTGGCAACCAAAAAGAAGTAACAAGAACTCCATTTAACAGGACAGCAAGGCAAGTAACGCCACAGGCAGAAATAATTTTCATACAATAGTAAAATAAATTGATACAACAACAGGCAAAGGCTGGATGAATCCTGAAATTACCATTTAGAAGCACTAAGCACAGGGGAGCCTGTGGCACTGTCTTCCTGGGCAAAGATGCAATAGCTTTACTCAAATGATAAATTCAAATGAAAAACTGATCGTAATTATCGGTGACTTGCTCAGATATTAAGAGAACTACACACACATATTTTATGCTTTCTCTACACTACAATCGACCAGGAAAACGCTAGAGGAACCTTTATCGTTTCTCATCTTTCATTGCTGCGCTGCTCCAGCTAACTCTTAGCCCAGAGGAGCGCTGCTGTGCTGAACCGCACAGCTTTGGAAACGCAGGAAAACCACCTCAAGACAACAAAGCGAGGAGGAGGATTGGGGGGGTGGGGGGAGGGGGTCCTGAACTGCGGCTGCCCCCGCGGCCGCACCAAGCACGCACCTTCTCGTCGGCCACCCGTACGCCCAGATTGCTGAGGCCCACGATGGAGTGGAAGGCGGCCTGCAGGTCGGCGAAGGGCCGCTCCAGCGCCGCCCGCAGCCGTGCCAGGTCGCGGCCGGTGAGGCGGTGGCTGGGCGTCAGGGCCTGGGCGCCGGCCAGGAGCAGCAGGGCCGCCGCCACCGCCAGGCGCAGCCGCGGGCCTACGGGAGACAACGCCGTTAGCGGTGCCCCCGCAGCGCGCCCCGGTCCCCCCCGCCCCG